>NW_027397066.1:94352991-94357089 GCF_003265705.2 Callorhinus ursinus | reverse complement strand
CTCAGTTTGTTTTTCAGAATCCATCGTCTCTCATGGTTCGTCTCCCCCTCTGATTTACCCCCCTTCATTCTTCCCCTCCTGCTATCTTCTTCTTTTTTTTCTTAACATATATTGCATTATTTGTTTCAGAGGTACAGATCTGTGATTAAACAGTCTTGCACAATTCACAGCACTCACCATAGCACATACCCTCCCCAATGTCTACCACACAGCCACCCATCCTTCACACCCCACCCCTACTCCAGCAACCCTCAGTTTATTTACTGAGATTAAGAATTCCTCATATCAGTGAGGTCATATGATACATGTCTTTCTCTGATTGACTTATTTCGCTCAGCATAACACCCTCCGGTTCCATCCACATCATTGGAAATGGCAAGATTTCATTCCTTTTGATGACTGTATAATATTCCAGTGTGTGTGTGTGTGTGTCTGTGTGTGTGTGTGTGTGTGTGTGTGTGTGTGTATATACCACCTCGTCTATATCCATTCATCTGTCGATGGACACCTTGGCTCTTTCCAGTTTGGCTATTGTGGACATTGCTGCTATAAACATTGGGGTGCATGTACCCCTTCAGATCCCTACATTTGTCTCTTTGGGGTAAATACCCAGTAGTGCAATTCCTGGGTCATACGGTAGCTCTATTTTCAACTTTTTGAGGAACCTCCATAATGTTTTCCAGAGTGGCTGCACCAGCTTGCATTCCCACCAACAGTGTAGACGGGTTCTCCTTTCTCTGCATCCCCACCAATATCTGTTCTTTCCTGACTTGTTAATTTTAGCCATTCTGACTGGTGTGAGGTAGGATCTCACTGAGGTTTTGATTTGGATTTCCCTGATGCTGAGCGATGTTGAGCACTTTTTCATGTGTCTGTTGGCCATTTGGATGTCTTCTTTGGAAAAATGTCTGTTCATGTCTTCTGCCCATTTCTTGATTGGATTATTTGTTCCTTGGGTGTTGAGTTTGAGTTCTTTATAGATTTTGGATACTAGCCCTTTATCTGATATGTCATTTGCAAATATTTTCTCCCATTCTGTTGGTTGTCTTTTGGGTTTGTGGACTGTTTCTTTTGCTGTGCAAAAGATTTTTATCTTGATGAAATCCCAATAGTTCATTTTTGCCCTTGCTTCCCTTGCCTTTGGCGATGTTTCTAGGAAGCTGTTGCTGCGGCTAAGATTGAAGAGGTTGCTGCCTGTGTTCTCCTTTAGGATTTTGATGGATTCCTGTCTCACATTTAGGTCTTTCAACCATTTTCAGTCTATTTTTGTGTGTGGTGTAAGGAAATGGTCCGCGTTCATTCTTCTGCATGTGGCTATCCAATTGTCCCAACATCATTCGTTGAAGAGACTGTCTTTTTTCCATTGGAGAGTCTTTCCTGCTTTGTCAAAGATTAGTTGACATAGAGTTGAGGGTCCATTTCTGGGCTCTCTATTCTGTTCCATTGATCTTTGTGTCTGTTTTGGTGCCAGTACCATTCTGTCTTGATGATGACAACTTTGTAATAGAGCTGGAAGTCCGGAATTGTGATGCCGCCAACTTTGCTTTTCTTTTTCAACATTCCTCTGGCTATTCGGGGTCTTTTATGATTCCATACAAATTTTAGGATTATTTGTTCCATTTCTGTGAAAAAAGTGGATGGTATTTTGATGGGGATTGCATTGAATATGTAGATTGCTCTAGGTAGCATTGACATCTTCACAATATTTGTTCTTCCAATCCATGATCGTGGAACGTTTTTCCATTTCTTTGTGTCTTCCTCAAATTCTCTCATGAGTATTTTATAGTTTTCTGAGTACAGATCCTTTGCCTCTTTGGTTACATTTATTCCTAGGTATCTTATGGTTTTGGGTGTAATTGTAAATGGGATCAACTCCTTAATTTCTCTCTCTTCTGTTTTGTTTTTGGTGTATAGGAATGCCACTAATTTGTGTGCATTGATTTTATATCCTGCCACTTGACTGAATTCCTGTATGAGTTCTAGCAGTTTTGGGGTGGAGTCTTTTGGGTTTTATATCATATATCATATCCTCTGCAAACAGTGAGAGTTTGACTTCTCTGCCAATTTGGATGCCTTTGATTTCTTTTTGTTGTCTGATTGCTGTGGCTAGGACTTCTAATACTGTGTTGAATAGCAGTGGTGATAGTGGACATCCTTGCCGTGTTCCTGACCTTAGGGGGAAAGCTCTCAGTTTTTCCCCATTGAGAATGATATTCGCTGTGGGTTTTTCATAGATGGCTTTTATGATATTGAGGTATGTACCCTCTATCCCTATACTCTGAAGAGTTTTAATCAAGAAAAGATGCTGTACCTTGTCAAATGCTTTTTCTGCATCTATTGAGAGGACCATATGATTCTTGTTCTTTCTTTTGTTAATGTATTGTATCACGTTGATTGATTTGCGGCTGTTGAACCACCTTGCAGCCCAGGGATAAATCCCACTTGGTCGTGGTGAATAATCGTTTTAATGTACTGTTGGATCCTAATGGCTAGTATTTTGGTGAGAATTTTTGCATCCATGTTCATCAAGAATATTGGTCTGTAATTCTCCTTTTTGATGGGGTCTTTGTCTGGTTTTGGGATCAAGGTAATGGTGGCCTCATAAAATGAGTTTGGAAGTTTTCCTCCCATTTCTCTTTTTTGGAACAGTTTCAGAAGAATAGATATTAATTCTTCTTTTAATGTCTGGTAGAATTCCCCTGGGAAGCCATCTGGCCCTGGGCTTTTGTTTCTTGGGAGATTTTTGATGACTGCTTCAGTATCCTTAGTGGTTATAGGTCTGTTCAGGTTTTCTATTTCTTCCTGGTTCAGTTTTGGTAGTTGATACATCTCTAGGAATGCACCCATTTCTTCCAGGTTCTCTAATTTGCTGGCATAGAGTTGCTCATAATATGTTCTTATAATTGTTTGTATTTCTTTGGTGTTGGTTGTGATCTCTCCTCTTTCATTCATGGTTTTGTTGATTTGGGTCATTTCTGTTTTCTTTTTGACAAATCTGGCCAGGGGTTTATCAATCTTGTTAATTCTTTCAAAGAACCAGCTCCTAGTTTCTTTGATCTGTTCTATTGTTCTTTGGGTTTCTATTTCATTGATCAAATATGATCAGGCTGGTGCATAGATCAGTGCCACACACTAGATTTTGGGTGTATTTTGGTCTGTTAGAAGAGAGTGCCTCCCAAAATTTTAAAGAAAGAAAATCAATTTCATTGATTTCTGCTTTGATCTTTATTTCTCTTCTCCTGCTCGGTTTAGGCTTTATTTGCTGTTTTTTCTCTAGCTCCTTTAGGTGTAGGGTGAGGTTGTGTATTTGAGACCTTTCTTGTTTCTTGAGAAAGACTTGTATTGCTATATGCTTTCCTCTTAGGACTGCCTTTGCTGCACCCCAAAGATTTTGAACAGTTGTGTTTTCATGTTCATTGGTTTCCATGAATTTTTTTAATTCTTCTTTAATTTCCTGGTTGACCCATTCATTCTTTAGTATGATGTTCTTTAGCCTCCATGTATTTGAGTTCTTTCCAACATTCCTCTTGTGATTGAGTTCTAGTTTCAAAGCATTGTGGTTGAAAATATGCAGGGAATAATCCCAATCTTTTGTTACCGGTGGAGACCTGATTTGTGACCTAGGATGTGATCAATTCTGGAGAATGTTCCATGGGCACTAGAGAAGAATGTGTATTCCGTCGCTTTGGGATGGAATGTTCTGAATATGTCTGTGAAGTCCCTTTGGTCCAGTGTGTCATTTAAAGTCTTTATTCCCTTGTTGATCTTTTGCTTTGATGATCTGTCCATTTCAGTCAGGGGAGTTAAAGTCCCCCACTATTATTGTATTGTTGTCGATGTGTTTCTTTGCTTTTGTTATTAATTGGCTTGTATAATTGGCTGCTCCCATGTTAGGGGCATAGATATTTACAATTGTTATTTCTTCTTGTTGGATAGACCCTTTAAGTAGGATATAGTGTCCTTCCTCATCTCTTATTACAGTCTTTGTTTTAAAATCTGATTTGTTTGATATAAGGATTGCCACCCCAGCTTTCTTTTGGTGTCCATTAGCATGGTAAATGGTTTTCCACCCCCTCACTTTCAATCTGGGGGTGTTTT
>NW_027397066.1:94331247-94352891 GCF_003265705.2 Callorhinus ursinus | reverse complement strand
TATTTAGCCCATTTACATTCAGGATAACTATTGAAAGATATGAATTTAGTGCCATTGTATTGCCTGTAAGGTGACTGTTACTGAATATTGTCTGTTTTCCTTTCTGGTCTTTGTGGCTTTTAGGCTCTCTCTTTGCTTAGAGGACCCCTTTCAATATTCCTTGTAGGGCTTGTTTCTTGTTTGCAAATTCCTTTAGTTTTTGTTTGTCCTGGAAGCTTTTAATCTCTCCTTCTATTTTCAATCACAGCCTGGATGGATATAGTATTCTTGGCTGCATATTTTTCTCGTTTAGTGCTCTGAATATATCATGCCAGTCCTTTCTGGCCTGCCAGGTCTCTGTGGATAGGTCTGTTGCCAATCTAATGTTTCTGCCATTGTAGGTTACATATCACTTCTCCTGAGCTGCTTTCAGGATTTTCTCTTTGTCTCCGAGACTCGTAAGTTTTACTATTAGATGTCGGGGTGTTGACCTCTTTTTATTGATTTTGAGAGGGGTTCTCTGTGCCTCCTGGATTTTGATGCCTATTTCCTTCCCCACATTAGGGAAGTTCTCTGTTATAATTTGCTCTAATATACCTTCTGCCCCCCATTCTTCTTCTGAGATCCCAATTGTTTTAATGTCGTTTGTCTTATGGTAGCGCTTATCTCTCGAATTCTGCCTTCGTGATCCAGTAGTTGTTTCTCTCTCTTTTTCTCAGCTTCTTTATTTTCCATCATTTGGTCTTCTAGATCGCTGATTCTCTCTTCTGTCTCATTTATCCTAGCAGTTAGTGCTCCCATTTTTGATTGCACCTCATTAATAGCCTTTTTGATTTTGACTTGGTTAGATTTT
The DNA here is from genome assembly GCF_003265705.2 of Callorhinus ursinus. Classification (NCBI taxonomy): domain Eukaryota; kingdom Metazoa; phylum Chordata; class Mammalia; order Carnivora; family Otariidae; genus Callorhinus; species Callorhinus ursinus. The sequence continues at coordinate 94,352,059 of NW_027397066.1, read as the reverse complement.
AGTTCTTTTATTTCTCAAGAAAGCGTTTCTCTAATAACTTCCATGCTTTTTTCAAGCCCAGCTAGTATCTTTAAAATCATGATTCTGAACTCTAGGTCCGACATCGTACTAATGTCCTTATTGAGTAGGTCCGTGGCAGTCGGTACTACCTCTTGTTTTTTTTGTTGTGGTGATTTTTTCCATCTTGTCATTTTGTCCAGAGGAGACTAGATGAGTGAGAGAACAAAATGGTAACAGGGTCACAACGTCCCAAGAAAATATACTCTAAAGAAATCAGAAAAGACCTGAAACCAGGAGAAAAGAAGGGGAAAGAAAGAAAAAGAAAAAGAAAATGATAAAGACAAACAAAAACAGAACAAAACAAAAAAAGAGAATAGGATCAAATATGATCAGGCTGGTGCATAGATCAGTGCCACACACTAGATTTTGGGTGTATTTTGGTCTGGTAGAAGAAAGTGCCTCCCAAAATTTTAAAGAAAGAAAAACTTATATATGTTAATAAATAAGGGTTGATACAATGAAGGGATGGAATATGACTGTAAAGTTGAAAATTAGAAAAAATTTTATAAAAGGAATTGATAAGAAGTTGTTTGAAAAAAGAAAGAAGAGGATTTAAAGAAAAGGGGAAGGAAGAATGTGATCAGGCAGGAGACTAGAACAAAGCCATACACTAGAGATTTAGGGTATATTTTGATCTGTTAGAAGAAACTGTATCTCAAAATTTTAAAGAGAGAACAACTTATATATGTATGCCAAAAATAAGGGTAACTACTATGAAGGGATAGAATATGACTCTAAAAATGAAAAATGAAAGTGTTTTTTAAAAAAGGGATTGATAAGATGTTGTTTGCAAAAGGGAAATAGAAAAATTAAAAAAAAACAGTTAAAAAAATTAACTTTGGTAAAAAAATCATGAACTCTTTGTTCAGTATTCCCCTAGTGCTGGAGTTCTGCCGTTCTCATTGATCAGTAAACTTGGTCTTGGCTGGCTGTTCTTGCTGATCTTCTAGGGAAGGGGCCTGTTGCCGTGGTTCCTAAATGTCTTTGCTGGAGGTGGAATTGCCCCGCCTTTGCTGGTCTGGGCTAAGTATTCTGCTCTGTTTGCTCGTGGGATCTTTTGTTCCCTGCAAGCTTTCCCTACAGCTTTGGAGGATGACAGTGAAAATGGCGGCCTCCCAATCTCCACCCTGGAGGAGCCAAGAACTCGGGGTCCCACTCCTCAGTGCGCCCCCAGAGAAAAGCAGTCAATCAGTCCCGTCTCCCCGGTCTCTGGCTGTACTCTGTGGTCACCCGGCCTGTGACCGAGTGTTTCTATCTCTGGCACACGACCCCATGTGGAGTCTCCAAACCCAGTAGATCCCTGTGGTGTGCTCCCGTGCTGCTCCTCCTGGGGGAGGAAGGGGACTCTCCCCAGATCTGCCACTTGTTGGGTCCCTGCTGGAGGAGCAGAGGTCCAACTGTGTCACCAATCACAGTTTATGGCAACCCTGACCTGACAGCCTGCGACTCCGTTCTGTCTCTGCAGCCGGCTTCCCCGCTCTGATACCTGGGAGCTCTGCCGCACTCAGGCTCCCCCGGTCTTTCTGTGACCCCGAGAGTCCTGAGACCATACTGTCCCAGTGAGGGTTCCACTCCCTGCTTAGCCACTGGAGCGAAGTCCCTCAGCGGAGCCGACTTCTAAAAGTTCCAACTTTGTGTTCCGCTGCTCTATCACTTGCCAGAAGCGGCTGATGGAGGCCCCCTCCCCCGCTGTCTATCCTCCCAAATATTGCCTCGGATTCACTTCTCCGCACGTCCTACCTTCCAGTAAGTGGTCACTTTTCTATTCAGAGAGTAGTTGCTATTCTTTTCTTCAATCTCCTGTTGAGTTTGTAGGTGTTCAGAATGGTTTGGTCCCTATCCAGCTGAACTCCTGAGACCAGACGAAATCCAGGTCTCCTCCTCCTCTGCCATCTTGTTCCCCGTTTTTTTCTTGCAGCCTTTTCTTCTTTTTCTTTTTTCTTTTTTTTTAAGATTTTATTTATTTATTTGAGAGAGAGAGAGAGAGACAGAGCACATGAGAGGGGGGAGGGTCAGAGGGAGAAGCAGACTCCCCGCTGAGCAGAGAGCCTGATGCCGGACTCGATCCTGGGACTCCAGGATCATGACCTGAGCCAAAGGCAGTCGCCTAACCAACTGAGCCACCCAGGCGCCCAACCTTTTTTTATTTTTCAACATAGGCCGACAAGACCTACATGTTACGAGAATATACACCACGAGAAGGAAAATTGCTAATTTAATGGTATAGTATTTTAATATCAGTTTTTAGAAGTTGACTTTTAATGTTCATTTGGTATGTTTCCACCCAAATCTGCATCCCTAAATCTATCGATTCACCCAATAAGCCTCTAAAAGATAAATCCTATTGGAGCGTAACTTTTCTGAGCTCACCTCAAATACAAAACCAGTTAGAGTTGTTTTAGGTACCAGAGCCATCATCTAATCTAATTTCCACTTTTTATTCTGGAAAAACAGACCCAGAGGTATTAAACACAGCAAATCTTAAGCAGTATTCATCAAATTTATCCTATGAAATAACTACATTACAATGCTTTGAGAGAACTGAGAAGTTTCTGTTTTTTATTGAAACCATTCCTTTTTTTTATGTCTCCTTATGATTTTTTTTTCTTTTTTAATTTTAATTCTAGTTAGTTGACATACAGTGCAATATTGGTTTCAGGCTTAGAATTTGGTGGTTCATTACTTACATACAACACCCAGTGCTCATCAAAACAAGTGCCCTCCTAAGTACCCATCACCCAACTAGCTTATCCCCCTCCCCCTCCCTTCAACAACCCTCAGTTTATTCTCTATTTAAGAGTCTCTTATGGCTTGTTTCCCTCTCTCCTTTTCTTCTGTGAAACCATTCTTTATAAAGTTATCTGAATTGAATTGTATCCAGTTTGTTCATTTTTTGGTCAACTAAGTGAAAGATAGCAGAATATGCCACCCCAGAATATACTTCTTTGGCATAAGGAATACTTTGATCTGGTTACTTGAGAAAAGCAGATACAGGAGAAATATCTGAAAATGGTAGAAGTTACCCTTTTGTAAGGGAAATTTACATTTAAGAAAAATTTCCATTTGTAAGGTGTCTCTCTGTGCAAAAAAGAGAAAGATGACTAAATCACAGGAAACTCTTATCAAGGAATAAGGCATCTGACTTAAATCTACATAATCACTGTACCCTCTACTGTGCTTTTTCTTCACTGTGCTTTTGCTGGCAACCTCTCTTAACTGACCTCTCCTTGCCCTTCCCCCAACATCTTTCTTTTGTCTTTAGCTGAAGACTGAATTTAAACTGATGGCTTGAGCCATTTCAGGGAGCTTACTCATTTTTCCTGGTTTTCTCCCATGTATATGTGAGGTATATATGTTAATAATTTTGTTTGTTTTTCTCTTGTTAATCTGTCTTTTATTATGGGGTGGAGGAGGGATATCTCAGCCACAGAACCTAGAAGGATAAGGGGAAAGTTATTTTTTCTCCCCCAGAGGCTAACTGAATCATTATCATGACATTTATCATTAATACATTCATGTATTTACATGTAAAAATTTCTGAACATGTAGCCAGGTTGATTTTGGTGACAATTTATTCTACCTGTATGTAACAAGGCTATTATCAATTGCAACCATTTGCTTCATTTCTTAACATTGCTACCAGAATATGGGATGCCTGGGTGGCTCAGGTGGTTAGGTGTCTGCTTCAGCTCTGGTCATGATCTCAGGGTCCTGGGATCAAGTCCCGCATTGGGCTTCTTGCTCAGTGGGGAGCCTGCTTCTCCCTCTGCCTGCTGTTCCCCCTGATTGTGCTCTCACTCGTGCTTGCTCTCTCTCTGACATAATAAATAAATAAAATCTTTAAAGAAAAAAACAAACACTGCTACCAGAATATAACAATATTTTTATTTACGTGAATCCAGGGGTTTTAATTAGATATTGTGAGCAAGCAAACCTTCCCAATTATAAACATTGCATTGCTTATGGACCAAGCTATCATTCTCTATTATGCACAAAGCCAATAAATAGCAGCAATAATCAATTATTCATTACTATTCAAAAAACTATTTAATACAATATGCCAGGTATTATAGGAAATAATAGAAAAATTTCTCTCCATTATTACATCCTAATGGAGAGGTCAGACAAAAAAACAAGATAAACAAAAATATAATGGCAAATGCTGAGGAAAAGAGTAGAGCAGTGAGGGAGAATAAAGAATATAGAAGATGGGCTTGAGGAATACTATAGCTTAGATAGAGTGATCAGTCAAGGTTTTCTTGAACAGGCAACTCTAAAACAGAAATGCAAATGAAACAAGAGAGCTGACCATGTGGATATTTCAGCGAAGGGCTCTGCAGGCAGAAAGAATATCGAGAGAGAGATAGAGAGAGAGAGAGAGAGGAAGGAAGGAAGGAAGAGAGAGAGTGGGGGAAAGAAAGAAGTCCAAACATGTCATCCAATACCAAGACATCAATAGTGGCTTGTCATTTTACTTGTGGTAAATGCAAAAGTCTTTAATGTAACCTACAAGACCCCATTTGCCTTTCCCCTCCTTTCTATATTACCTCTTCTTCTATTATTTCCTCCGATTTCACTCTGCTCAGCTTATGTTGGGTTGGAGTCAAAAGTAGAAGCAAAGAGGACACTTAGGAGGTTATTAGAATAATTCAGGTGAGAAATGTGTGGTTAAACTGAAATTGCCAACAGAATTAAGTCTGCAGAAATGCATGTAGCCCATAGTTGTTGGAAAAAATACCAGGATGCTTGGCTTAAGATATGAAAATGTACCCCAAGGGAACAAGAAATGAAATAGCCTGCACAGTCATTAGAGTCACAAGGCATATGGCCTCTGCATTTGCTAACAAAGATAGCATCACTGACACACATTGCTGGGATGTTTTGCAACGCAGACCAGGGAAGGGGATGACCACCCAACCACAATCTTGATGAAACCAGACAGACCAGTGCCAGGAGGACAATCAATCTTGAAGTTTACTCAATCCCTAACCAATCAGAAGAACCCACAACCACTGAACCCCTTTTCTGAACCCCAGAAAAACTCTTGAGTTTTTCTCTTAAAAATCCTCACTCATAAGCCATCAGGGAGTTTAGGACTTTGAACATTAACCCCCTTTCTCCTGGGTGGCATCATACTAATAAATAGCCTATCTTTCTTCACTACCAAAATTCAGTGTTAGTCTTTAATTGACTTGCTGTACATTGGGAAGATGAATTCTCCTTTGGTTCGGTTACAAAATCATGGTAGTGGTAGAGAGGGTAGCAGTAGGGAGAAGTAGGTGATTTATGGAAATATTTTGACAGTATCATCAACAAAATTTGCCTCAAATTTGGGGTGAAAGGAATAGAGAGGACTCAAAGAGAATACCAAGCTTGCTGGCCTTTACAACTATAGGTATGGAGTTGTGATGGGGAAAACTACAGGAAGAAGGTTTTGGGAGAAATATTAGGAACCAAGTGTGAACATGGCAAATTTGAGATGCTTGTTGAACATTCAAATGGAAATGTCAAATAAGCAGATGACCTGAAATTCAGGGGGAGAGGTTTAAGGTAGAGATATTAATCTGCAAGTCATTAGCATATAGACAGTATTTTAAACCATGAGACTGGATGAGATCACAAGGGGGATGAGGGACAATAAAGAGGCTCTCAACATTAAGATGTCTGAGAGAAAAGGAGAAACCAGCAAAAGGACTGAGAAGGCCAAAGCAGGTGAATGTGGTATCCTGGCAGCCAAGTGAAGCAAGTATTAAAAGGAAAGAGAGATCTAATTATGTCAATTGCTATTGACAGGTCAAGAAAGTTGAGCATTGAGAATGACTATAGGATTTAGCAGTGTGGAGGTTGAAGAAAACCAGAATGCATCACCCCACATTGTACCACTTTGGCATAAGGGTTATTTTGAGCTGAAGGCAATTAAGAAGCAGACACGAAAAGCTCCGTGCCTTCCCCTTATTTGCCTAAAAACAGAGCATACATTTTCAGAGATGTCCCTCCTCCCCTCTCTACCAAGAAGAACAAAAGTTAGTCACCCCAGACCACATTAGACCCTTATCAGACTCAAGACTGCATGGGAGGAATCTACATAACAAATTTCCCTAACCAGGCTTTATCTACTAGTTTCCCATATATCTTACCTCACCACAGTTTGCTGCTCTTGGAAGCCTAAAACTACTTTGTGCTGTAATTCCTCTGTAAATTTACTGTCTTTTTGCTGAAGCTGCTATATAAGCCAGAATTCTAAGCCACCTCTTTGAGTTACTCATATCTGCGTACTCCCGTGGGTTACATGCATGATACATATGTTAGTAAACATTTCTCTTGTTAATCCGTCTTTTATTACAGAGCCTCAACTAAGAACTATGATGGATATAGGAAGGGCTATCATTATCTCACTAAGAATAGTCCTGATGTATCAGTGGATACAAAAAAAAAAAATCAATGGATTGCATTCAGGAAAGAATAAGAGGAGATGCAGTGAATATGGAGAATCTTTTCAAGGAGTTTGCTCTTGTTATTAGGAGAGAAGTGGTACAGGAGCTGGGAGACAGAGGGAGACAAAAGACAGTTTGGGTGGGTCTTTTCGTTTTTGTCTTAGGATGGGAGAGATACAATATGTTTGTATGCCGATGGTATAATGTGTTAGAAAAAAACCCAATGTTCTTTCTTAAAAACTGGAAAGAAGTTCAAGTTTAGGGACACTGACACAGGTATGTAGGTAGATACCATGGTGGGAGACTGTCAATCTCTTTCAACTGCTTCTGTTTTCTTCAGTGAAGTTGTTATTCATCTAGGATAATGCACAAGGGAAAGGACAAGGAAAATACAGATCTAACACTCAGTAACAATAAAACCCTTCCCAATAGGTTTACTTCACTTAATTCTCTACCTACCCTGACAGTTATTTCTAATGATTCCAGTGGGTTCTGAACAGCAAAGGGGATTCATCTGTCAGGATGTTATCTAAATATTATTTGTACATTCAGCTGTTACTGCAGAAAAAGAACCTAGAGCTTCTTACAAAAGAAAAAAAAGAAACTCCAGATTCCTTGCCCTTATAAGATAGAGCATGCATCAGCACAACTTCTTCTCAGGAGTGTAGATACCCCATTATGATGCTAATTAAATGCTTGTCAGGGAGACTTATTTGTACTTCCTCTCTCTTATCTGGTTTTCCCTGCACTGAGAACCTAGTCTTTGCCTGCAGAATTTCAATTCACAACAGAGATATTCCTGGGAAAGCACAAAAATCTCTGGTAGTGTAAACAGTGCTTAGGTTCTCATTTGGTAGAAATTCCCTCCTAAAGCACTATCAAAATTTGACTGGGGTGAATTCAGTGATTAATTTCAAAACAACCTGTAACCCTACAGCATAAATGTTGGTGTGAAAACCTCAGACCTCCTTAATTATTAGAAAAAGAAATAATTTATAAATTCTGAATTTTGTTCATTTTTATGTGTGGTAGCAAAAAGTTAGTTGTTATGACCTCAATTATAATTACTAAATTTTAGGAATTAAGATGAGTAGCTCAGAATGGGGGAAGAGGGTTATAGTAAGTTTTACATATGGAAAACTTCTGATTTGAACTTCTTTTTATAAACAACTAATTTATCAATATTAATGGATAGAATAAGTGATCAGTTATATGGTTATTCCTAAACTAATTTAAACTAATTTACTAAGTGGTACTTTTTGTTTATATGTTTATAGAAAATATACCCATATATTAATGTTTTTATTAGTTTGTTTCCCTTAATACACACCTACTGTGGTTTGGAAGCATAATCTATAAGAGGGAACCCTGAGAAATAGAAGCTAGCTTGGGATAGGTATACATTAAAAAAATAGTTAGACACAAGTAATGCACAAACTGAATTATATATATGCATGGTTTATCAAGAGGCAACTAAATTTGAGAAAAAGTACATAATTTCATCTATTCATATGCAAAGTGCTCTATAATAAATAATTAATTCTAATTTTTTGTTCTAATTTTTCATATAGTATTAATCGATAATGCTACTAGGATTATACCTAAAGTGTACTATTTTAATTTCAGAATTTTACCATATACTATTTTAGGCTTTTGTCTCCAAGTGAAAATACATTGTAGTGTAAGGTGATTTTAATAATGATGATCCTTCTTGAAGTAAAAAGCTTGGAAAATTATACTTTTTGACTATCCAGTTTATGTTAAAGAAAAAAAATGTAATCTAAATCAGTAAAATCTTAGTTAAAAATCACATGAACTAAGATTTTGTGGTTGTTTTTGTTTTCATTTCAGATTTTCAGTAACATATCTTGTAATTTGAAAAACTAGGATGTGATGGGTAGATACATAACAGTGTAATAGGAAGGTATGTATGGCAGAAGTATCCCAATATGTTAAAGCACTTTTAAATACTGCCTAGTATGACTGCCCCATAAATGATTCTTTCAGGACAACAGCTGAATACAAATGATGACTGCTATAGTTAGCAAAGAAAAACTATTTTTGCAATATTCATAGAAGAAAAATTTATCTTGTTTCAAACACTCAGTTCCAGAAAGTTTATTTATAAGTTTGACCTTTTCTGGGGTGGCTGGGTGGCATAGTCGGTTAAGCGTTTGACTCTTGGTTTCTGCTCAGGTCATGATGACAGGATCATGAGATAGTGCCCCACATCAGGCACCATGCTCGTGTGGAGTCTGCTTGAGATTCTCTCTCCCTATGTCCCTCCCTCTCGTGTTCTCTCTCAAATAAATAAATAAATCTTTAAAAATAATGTTTGACCCTTTCTGATAATCAAAAATTTATACTCTATAGATTGGTAAATATTGATCGAGGAAAAGTGGTATCTATTCTCCCACAAATTTTGTTTATTCAACAAATATGGGTGGCTATATTTTGTTAAGTTCACTGTGGGAGAGGAAGCTAAGAAACAAGTATGATACAAATGTGTAGACAGAAGTAGAACTTGAAAGGAGAGAACCTGAAGACACTCAAGTCCTTCATTACAGTTCAACATGGAAACCCACACTGATTATTGTCTTGAATTGCACTAGAGATGCTTATAAAAGTTACTCTCCATACTTAAAATAATTCATATTGATTTTGTCACATACAACCAAAAGTATCCTAACAAACACTTGACAATAAATTACGTTCAATGCTGTGGATAAAGTCAAGGATTATTCCCACTTACTGACTTGAGTAGACTGAAAGGCCATTCATCTATATATTTGGTGGAAGAAAAAAGACAAAAGGACTTGCTAAACTATAGAATGTTGTAAATAGCTCCTATGGGACATTATACATATGTATATATACAATACACATATCCACACAAGGTCAATCCTCATTATTCATGGGTTTCATATTTGTAGTTTAGCTTGCTCACTAAAATTTGTTTCTAACATCAAAATCAATATTCATGGAATTTTCTCACATATTCAGGGACATGCACAGAGCAGCAAAAATTTAAGATGTCCAAAAATATGCTCACAGATGAGTCAAATAAGGATGGTCTTCCTCTTTCAGCTTAAGTGTCCTTCTCACAGTTTGTATAGTGCCATGTTTTTTGCATTTTTGTGCCTTTTGTTGGTAATTTTGCTGTTGAAAATGTCACAAGTAAAGTGGCAAAGTGCTATGCAGCATTTGTATGTGCAAGAAGGCTATAATATGCCTTATGGAGAAAATATGTGTTAGATAAGCTTCACTGGAATATGAGTTGAAAGTGCTAGTTGGCCATGATTTCAAAGTTAATTAATCCAAAATATATATTACAGGAAATGTCTTTAAAGAGAAACACACATTAAAAAAGTTTATGTATTGCTTAGTTGATAAATGCTGTGACCAGAGGTTTGCGGGAACCTAACCTTGTATTTCCCCTAGGAGCAATGGTTTGCTAAGTCAGTGTCTGTGGCAATATTTTAAAAACATAACTACTGTGAATAAACTCCATTTCACAGTATAAGTGAACAAACTATTGAATGAAAACAATGCAGATTACTAATTAAATAAGAATCATGAAAACTACAATTGTTTTTATATTTTCAAATTTCCTAAATCAGAGTTTTGCTCTTAAAGACATATCACTTTTGAATTAACAAGTTCTACTTTAATGCCAGACTTCATGTTATTTTCCTTGAAGTTCAAAATGTTTATCAAGTGAATTACAGGAAAGATATTTTAGAGTATTAGAATAACAAGAGTATCAGATCTAAATTCAATGTATAGGTTTGTTTTTGTTTTATCTAATATATTAAAAAAACCAGATTATCTGTTTTTAAGTACTTTTATGCATTTAAAGATGGAAAGTATACAGATGATCTTACTTAAAAGGTGTGATTTCAAGCAGGAAAGGTAGAGAAATGAGGAAGAAATTTTCACTATTATCTTTTATTACTGCCAAATCAAAATATCTCTGTCACTACATCAGTTGTCCTTGTATCACATTTTTCCTTTTCCCTCAATGATGTCATTGTCAGTGTCAGAGGACTGGTCCCCTGTTGGCTTATAGTTCCTTACTTCTCTCAATTCCAATCACCTTCATCTCTGTTCTAGTAGAGATCTCCATTGGCAGAAGGACATTCTCCATCACAAGAACTGAAACTTCAAACTCACATATCACATTCTCTAGACACAACTTTTCTTTGTCCCTTGACTTCTTCGTATTTCTCCAGTCTTGCATTTAGGTCCTTCCCTACATTATCTAAAACACTTTGGCCCATCACATTAATCTCTTAATGATGCCCTCAGTTCGTGTGCCACTAGTTCATCACTATATCTGCAATGAATATTCCAATACTTACCTTAGTTCTCAAGAGGCCATTTTCTCTAAATTCCTTATCTGATATATCTTAATATTCATTTGTCTCCATTTGGCTCTCTTCCTCTACAATTCCTTTAAGAGCTGGTATTACCTAAGGTTCAAGTCTTGGATGCCTTAGCTTCTCACCCTTATCTTGCCATGTGTGACCATACTTTTTGCATGGGTTCAAATACTACCTTTATCCTGATTATTCCCAAACTGAATGTATTTACCTAGATTGCTCTCCTGAGCTGCCAGTGCATATAGACTCACTGCATAGTTACCTTTGGATATCTTATGGTTGCTTCAAATGCAACCTGTACAAGTCTTAATTCATCATCCACTTTTCAAAGCCTATCTCCCTGGGCTGTGACCTTCACATATCCTTTTCAGCTTTTTATCTCCTTTTTTAGGGGAGACAGAAAGACTAGAGGGGGTTGAAGTTGGGTTTCCAGCACTTCTCCCAAATCCAGTAAGATACTGATGAAATCTTCTCCCTTGCTAGATAGGCCCTTGTTGTGAGAAAGCCTTGGAGCTCTTTCAAAATGGTTACTTTTCCCCTTCTGTGGCCAAACACAGGGGTTTCATTGTTTTTGTTTTCTTGTCTTTACCAGGAGAACCTGGTAGGGCTCTTGGAGGTTAAGCTCATCAGAGTGTGAGAGTAGCCCCTTAGACTGTGACACTGCGTTGCCAAGAGTTTTTAACTCTCAAACTACCCCACCCTTAGCCTTAGGCAATGCACTGAGCTATCATTTAATATTGCTACCCATTACTGGCTCCAGCCACCCCTCCTTCAGATAAGCTGATCTGTATTCTCTGAAATTGCCTGTCTTTACAGTCTTGAGGGCAGTGGTTTGTCCTGTGACTTCAATTCTGATAGATCTAAGTTGTTAATTTACAGTGTGTTTGGCTTTTTTTTTAATTGTGAGGAATATACTGATGATCTGCAAGCAGTTTGTATGTCAAAGAAGTTCCATATCACTATTTTTTTTGGTCCAGTTATTATGAAATATTTGTGATCCATTCATTACAACTTTTAAAAAACTTTTCCCCCCAAAACACACTTTTATCTAATTGCAATTTACATAGCTCATATTTCTTAACAAGAAAGCTGTCTTTTAACATGCCATTACTAGCTTTTATCAAACCAAAAACTTATTCATAAATAACTATCCATTTTATAAAATCTGTTAAATATACAACATATGATACAAAATTTATTGAAAACTGATCTTGGGGCGCCTGGGTGGCTCAGTCAGTTAAGCATCTGCCTTCGGTTCAGGTCATGATCCTGGAGTCCCAGGACTGAGCCCCACGGCAGGCTTCCTACTCAGAGGGGAGTCTGCTTCTCCCTCTGCCCTCACTCTGCTCGTTCTTTATCTCTCTCTCTCAAATAAATAAAATCTTTAAAGAAAAAAAAAGAAAAAAGAAAACTGATCTTATTTGTGCTGTACCTTGCTAGAGAAAATTACACCAAGGACTCTGCTTTTTCATACCTGAATCTTAGGACAGAACTTCAATACCCCAAGTTACTCAGAGGGAGATAACTTAAGGTTAACATCCTAGAGACCAAAGTAATACTTAGGAGCTGAATTACTGAGCGTAATTACCAAAAAGACCCCTTATCCTTCTAGAGATGGAATCTGTAGATAATATCTTCTCATCAGGAAAAAAAAATATTAAAGGAATCCCAGACAGTTTATGGCCACTCAGCATCCACCCTAAGTATCTTAATGTCTTTTGTGGTGAAGAACAAGAACCTTTATTTGGCAAAATGTGTGGGACACCCGAGCTGCTACAAAAAAACCCCTTCTAAGGGGAAAGCAATAGCTACCCCAGGGGAAACCTGGAGGCTCCTCCTGTTGTCCACAGTAGAGAACTGTGATGGTTACATTTTGTTTTACCCTGAAGTGTCTATTTCCTTCTGTATCACTTTGGGGTGTTTTAGGAAATGGGTGAAGACCTAGTGCTATGCAGGATACACAATTTCATAAAATGGGAAGTTTGAAACTCATTTTTAAAGGTTGCTGTAAGTTGTTTATGGAACCACTAAATACCAAAAATGACTTTTTATTGCATTAAGAGGCAAAATGGTTGATATTATTTCACAAATTTCAAGTGTGAGTTGTGACACCGGTCTCCAAATAACGAGAAGAAAATGTGTGCATACAGATAAACTGAGCTTAGCTCTCAGATTGTTGTGAAAAACATAGGCAATAGAAAGAAACAAAAATAGCCTACATTGCTATCTTGCATGAGTAAGTTAAAAATGTGCACAGGACAAATGTAAGCAAGATGTTTGTATTTTGCTCTCTGTTAGCTGTCCCTGTGGTTTCGGTCTTGTTTGAAAAATGGCTTTGTCTCTATTTTTGTAAGACCTTCTAAGAACCTTATTGTATTAGGAACCAGATTTCAGCAAAAATTTTGAACTTAATCACATGGGTCATCTAAATAGCTTTCCCTTGATATGAGAGAATTCTGGGCCCCAGATGAACAGTTTCTTTAAAACCACATTAATTTTGTGTTGGGAATTTATATTGTTTGAATATTTTAAAGAATATTCTCATATATTTAATTGCTATTGATTTTTTTAAATTAATGTTGGCAGCTTCATTTTTGAGGCCTTAGATTTTAATGGTTGCTCTCACTCAGTTGCTTATTGTTTGGTTGTTAAAAATCATTATTTCACATCACCCATCATCAGGGAAATACAAATCAAAACCACGATGAGATACCACCTCACATCTGTCAGAATGGCTAAAATCAACAACATAGGAAACAACAGGTGTTGGTGAGGATGTGGAGAAAGGGGAACCCTCCTACACTGTTGGTGGGAATGTAAACTGGTGTGGCCACTGTGGAAAACAGTATGGAGGCGTCTCAAAAAGTAAAAAATAGAGCTTCATACAATCTGTCAATTGCACTATTAGGTATTTACCCAAAGGATACAAAAATACAGATTCAAAAGGGTACATGCACCCTGATGTTTATTATTATTTTTATTTTTAAAATATTTTATTTATTTGACAGCGAGAGAGCACAAGCAGGAGGAGTGGGAGAGGGAGAAGGAGGCTCCCTGTTGAGCAGGGAGCCCGATGTGGGGCTCCATCCCAGGACCCTGGGGTCATGACCTGAGCCGAAGGCAGACACTTAAGCAACTGAGCCACCCAGGTGCCCCACCCTGATGTTTATAGCAGCATTATCAACATAGCCAACTATGGAAAGAGCCCAAGGGTCCATCAACTGATGAATGGATAAAGAAGAGGTGGCATATAAATATAATGGGATATTACTCAGCCATCAAAAAGAATGAAATCTTGCCATTTGCAGTGACATGGATGGAACTAGAAAGTTAAGTGAAATAAGCAGCCAGAGAAAGACAAATACCATATGATTTCACTCATATGTGGAATTTAGGAAACAAAACAGATAAACATGTAAGAAGGAGAAAAAAGAGATTCTTAACAATAGAGAACAGGGCGCCTGGGTGGCTCAGTTGGTTAAGCGACTGCCTTCCGCTCAGGTCATGATCCTGGAGTCCCGGGATCGAGTCCCGCATCGGGCTCCCTGCTCAGCAGGGAGTCTGCTTCTCCCTCTGACCCTCCCCTCTCTCGTATGCGCTCTCTCTCTCTCTCTCTCTCTCTCTCTCTCTCTCTCAAAAAAAAAAATAAAATCTTTAAAAAAAAAAAAAACAATAGAGAACAAACTGAGGGTTGATGGAGGGAAGCGGGTGGGGGATGGGATAAATGGGTGATGGGTATTAAGGAGGGCACTTGTTATGATGAGCACTGGCTGTTATATGTAAGTGATGAATCACTAAATTCTACTCCCAAGACCAGTATTACACTATTTGTTAACTAACTAAAATTTAAATAAAAATTTGGAAGAAAAAAAAATTTGTTATTTTAAATAAAATTTATTTTTAATTGTCTTTAATGTGATACAAATATGTTTATATTATATATTTAAACAAAGGCTGAGTTACCAAGTTACTTAAATATGGGGGAAGGGACAGGACATTTGATTGCCAACTATATATCAATTATTGGGCAAATTTCTTAATATAATTTAGCTCATTTAATGTAAGATAATCTAGTCTAAGGGGTACTTCTAGAAAATGCAGAAGTAGGAGTGATGCAGAGCACATAATACAAATATTCCACAAGCTTCATCCTATACTGTTTTGTTTCACATTGCCAAAACAGTGCAAGATTTCTTCATATACTTGAGGATACGTATTTCTCACAGTCATTATTATTAAATATTCCTAAGCTTTTCCTTACAATTCTTTGTTTATCTACTTATTTTAGGGTAATCCCAAGAATAACTTAAATGGAATCAAAATGAGGTTATCTGGCATCTAACACAGTACATTCTCCAGACACCCACATTAGAGAGCATTCATAACATTGCCTAAGTAAATGGCTAGATTTATAAAATAGTGTATATTACCAAAAAATAAATTGTATACTTCACAAAATCTACTTTCTGGCATACACTGATTTTTACCATACTCTAGGAAGATTTAATTACAAAACAAAACAAAACAAAGAAAAAGAACCAAAAAGCCATTCTGTCAAGCTCAATGTTTTAAAAAAAATATTTTAATATATTTTTCTTGGTGGAGATGAAAAGGGCATTGCACCCTACACTAAATTCCAGCCAAGAAAAAAAAATTGCAGTTTGACAGATATTCCATTATTTTTATGGAACTATGTGCGTCACATTAGAAGAAATTTTTTTTGATTAAAATTATTCAGAAACAGGAACCATTTTAAAGCTACATCTTTCATATTTATGTTTTCTTAATCCTCTCCTTATTGTGATTATAAAATTTAAATGGAATTACTAAAACTGAAAATTTACTTAATCCCATGAAAAAATGAGTAACATCAGGGTTAGATATGTTACACATTTGCAGTCTGTATATCCTTATTTGGAAGTTTTGTATATTTTTCCAGTAAACCCCTTCCCACTTCCACCCTGAGCCAGGCTACTGACAAGGGAAGGCCTTATTCTGTCTACTTGATAAAGGGTGGTAGAGGAGTTGCCTTACCTGCACCAGGGAATAGGCTCCTACTGACCCGTTGTTCCTTGGCCTTTATCAGAATAAGCTCACATTTGTACTAAGTTATTGTCCCCTTTACCTCCTGAGATATTCTGCTATATATATATATATATAAAATCTATTTGGTAGGGGATAATATGGAACTTCTCTTAACAATAGGAGTTATGGAATCTGCAACTTATACTTCAGATATTTTTAGCTATGATTCTAGACACAAATTATCTCTTATCCTAAAAGACTTTGATTCTTCTTCATCCTTGTATAACTATGCACAAATTTTACATTGTTTACATAATTGTGGAGCCTGTCAAGTTACACAGACATTGAATACACTATCCTTTAACACACATCATGGACTGAATGTTTGTGCTACCCGCAAATTCATATGTTGAAACCCTAACTTTCAAAGTGATGGCATACCATTAGAAGAGGTACCTATGGGAGGTAATTAATTTCAGATGAAGTCATGAGGGTAGGGTTCTCATGATGGGATTAGTATCCTTAGAAGAGGAAGAGACCAGAGCTTGCTTGCAGGTTCTTGCTTTCCCTCTCTCCCATGTGAGGACATAACTGAGAAAGTGGCAGTCTACAAGCCTAAAAGAAGGTGCTCACCACAAAGCAAATCTGCCAGTACCTGGGTCTTCCCAGCTTCCAGAACTATGAAAACTAATTATCTTCTTGTTTAAGCCACCCTATCTAGTATGGTAATTTGTTATAGCAGCCAGAGAAGACTAAACAATGTATCACTGCGGTTTGGTCAAGTTTTCATTCAAAAATAAAAATGCTCAAAGAAATAGAGTTTAGGATCATAACCATTTAAAAAATTATGTTCATTCAACTTATTTTTATTGAAACTACATTTCCGTTCAAATTGAATTCAAATACGTTCGTTGAATTCTTTCAAATTCAATGTTAATGACTGCGAGATCTCACTCCTCATTTTAAAATTCTCACTGAACTTCAACCCTTCATCCTGGTCTCCTGCATTTACTCCAATGGATACAATGTCTCTATCACAATATCATATATCTTGAGCTAAAAGAAAAAACAAATTCCCTCCCCAACACTTCTCACATTTAGGCCTGAGAACCTGAAGGCCTCCATGGACTCTCCCTCCCTCAACTTCTTCACTTAATTGCTTAGCTCCTTCTTTCTATATGCCTAAAATACTGAGGTCCTAGAAGAGTATTTTATTTATAAACAATTCCACATTTGTAACATAAATCCTATTCATTCCTTCACTTAAATTATATAATTTTATTCAGTGTCTCCCCTAGCATTTAACATAGAACTAAATAATAATATTCAAATGATTATCTTCTATGATTAAGATGACCAACTTCAAATGTATCTTTTTCAGATGTTGGTTTCTATTCATACAAGTATACTTAAAAAAAGAAGTTTAAAAAAAAGATTGCAGGAGATTTTAACATATAATCAAACAATTATTAAAACTTTTAATGATCTCTAAACGAACTCTAAGGAGAGAAACTCTCCTTTTATGGAATATAAATGTGTAAAACTGAAAGAGGCTAATGATTCTTTTATAACTGTATCTTTGTCAAGTATCTGATTTTCCTCAGCACAGTCATTCTTGAAATATTTCACTCTTTCAGATATAAGTATTGCTTAGAGATTGGGAAGAATAGAAAATAAGAATTAAATTATGATAGCAATAATAAAATCTTAACTTAAAATTTGACAAATACATACTGTACTAGAGACACATAAAACTATTTTCAAATATGTGTACCCCCTTATTTTAGGCAAGTGGATCACACTATTCTTGATTAGAAATTGGTTTGTCATCTATCAGTCTAGAAGAGAATAGATTGTGTAATTTAAATTCATAGAGTTGTTAATCTATGAGTTAAAAAACATTAGAACATGAGACCCAAAAGGGAACTCTGTTAATAAAAATATCTATAATTTAATAAATCTCCTAGATATTCTACATATACTTTCCTTGTTTGATACAACCAAATTAGGTAATTATATTTGACTATCCTTTCGCACTTAAGAGAAAATTTCAAACTGAGAGTAATTAATTTGTCCAGGGACACACTTGCAAGGAGTCAAGCAGGAACATAATCAATTATTCTGAGTCCATGTACCTTCCTTTACCCAAGATGTCTCACCCTCTAAATTCAATTTTACAGACAAAATCATTCAACTACATTCATATAAATAATTTTTAATACATGTCCTGAGTGCTTACTAAATGTTAGAAAGAAAATAAATGTACTCTCTACAGATTAAATACATTTTTGAAAATATTCAAACATTTGTCCATTTCTTAGCTATTTTGCCACCATTTTACAGGCTTCTTAAGACTAGTCTGGGGTTTCTTTCCCATATAAATAGGCAAAGGTAGAAAGAAAAAAGAAAGAAACAAAAAAACCTATTTAGGGGTTTAAGTAATGCCTTAAGAAAGTAACCATCATGAGAATCAACCCCTCTGCCTCCCCACCTCACCTTTCTCATTAAAAAGTTCAGGTTTAAAGGGGCGGAGCAAGATGGCGGAGGAGTAGGAGACCTAGATTTCGTCTGGTCTCAGGAATTCAGCTGAATAGGGATCAAACCATTCTGAACACCTACGAACTCAACAGGAGATCAAAGAGAAGAGTAGCAACAACTCTCTGAACAGAGAAGCGACCACTTACTGGAAGGTAGGACGTGCGGAGAAGTGAATCCGAGGCGATGTTCGGGAGGATAGATGGCGGGGGAGGGGGCCTCCGTCGGCCGCTTCTGGCAAGTGATAGAGCCCCGGAGCACAAAATCGGACCTTTTAGAAGTCGGCTCCGCTGAGGGACGTCGCTCCAGTGGCTAAGCGGGGGTGGAACCCTCGCGGGACAGTGGGGTCTCAGGACCCTTGGGGTCACAGAAAGACCGGGGGAGCCTGAGTGCGCCAGAGCTCCCAGGTATCGGAGCGGGGAAGCCAGCTGCAGAGACAGAGCTGAGGCGCGGGCTCTCAGCTTGGGGTGCCATAAACTGTGATCCACGGCCCAGTCGGGCCACTGCTCCTGCAGCAGGGACCCAACAGGCGGCAGATCCGGGGAGACGCCCCTTCCTTCCCGGGGAGGAGCGGCGCGGGAAGGCACCGCAGGGATCTGCTGGGTTTGGAGACTCCACACGGGGTCGGGTGCCAGAGATACAAATGCTCGGTCACAGGCCGGGTGAGCACGGAGTGCGGCCGGAGACCAGGGAAAAGGGAGTGACTGCTTTTCTCTGGGGGCGCACTGAGGAGCGGGGCCCCGAGTTCTCAGCTCCTCCGGGTGGAGATTGGGAGGCCACCATTTTCACCCTGGTCCTCCAAAGCTGTACCAAGAGCTTGCAGGGAACAAAAGCTCCTGAGATCAAACCCGAGCAGCTTGCTTAGCCCGGACAGACAAGGGTGGGGCAATTCAGCCTCCGGCAAAGACATTTGGAAACCACAGCAACAGGCCCCTCCCCCAGAAGATCAGCACGAACAGCCAGCAAGCCAAGACCAAGTTTACCGATCAAGGAGAACGGGGGAACTCCAGCGCTAGGGGAATACTGCACATAGAATTCATGGCTTTTTTTTACCATGATTCATTAGTTCATCAAAGTTAATTTTTGTTAACTGTTTTTTTTCTTTTTCTTTTTCCCTTTTTCAACCAACATCTTATCAATCTCTTTTTTTAAAAAAAAAACATTTTTTATTTTTCATTTTTAGAGTCATATTTTATCCCTTCATAGTAGTTACCCTTATTTTTGGCATATATATATAAGTTGTTCTCTCTTTAAAATTTTGAGATACAGTTTCTCCTAACAGATAAAAATATACCCTAAATCACTAGTGTATGGTTCTGTTCCAGTCTCCTGCCTGATCACATTCTCTCCCTTTTTTCTTTTCTTTTTTTTTTTTTAAATCTTCTTTCTTTTTTCAAACAACTTCTTATCTTATCAACTCCTTTTATAAAATCTTTTATAATTTTCATCTTGACAGTCATCTTCTATCCCTTCATTGTATCAACCCTTATTTTGTACATATATGTCTTTCTTCCTTTAAAATTTTAGGAGGCACTTTTTTCTAACAGACCAAAATATGCCCAAAATCTAGTGTATGGCACTGATGTATGCACTAGCCTGATCATATTTGATCACATTCTGCTTTTTTTTGTATTGTTCTGTTTTCGTTTTAATCTTTTTTTTTTTCTCTCTTTTTTCTTTCTTTCCCTTTCTTTTCCCCTGGTTTCAGGTCTTTTCTGATTTGTATATAGTATATTTGCTGGGGACGTTATAAACCTGTTAGCATTTTGTTCTCTCATTCATTTATTCTCCTCTGGACAAAATGACAAGACGAAAAAAATCACCTCAGCAAAAACAACAAGAGGTAGTACCGTCAGCCAGGGACCTACTCAATATGGACATTAGTACGATGTCGGACCTAGAGTTCAGAATCATGACTTTAAAGATACTAGCTGGGCTTGAAAAAAGCGTGGAAGTTATTAGAGAAACCCTTTCTGGAGAAATAAAAGAACTAAAATCTAACCAAGTCGAAATCAAAAAGGCTATTGATGAGGTGCAATCAAAAATGGGGGCACTAACTGCTAGGATAAATGAGGCAGAAGAGAGAATCAGTGATCTAGAAGACCAAATGATGGAAAGTAAAGAGGCTGAGAAAAAGAGGGAGAAACAACTACAGGATCACGAGGGCAGAATTCGAGAGATAAGTGATTCGATAAGACAAAACCCAACATTAGAATAATTGGGAACCCAGAAGAAGAAGAAAGAGAGAGAGGGGCAGAAGGTATATTAGAGCAAATAATAGCAGAGAACTTCCCTAATGTGAGGAAGGAAACAGGCATCAAAGTCCAGGAGGCACAGAGAACCCCTCTCAAAATCAATAAAAATAGGTCAACACCC
>NW_027397066.1:94258890-94326247 GCF_003265705.2 Callorhinus ursinus | reverse complement strand
GAGAGCCCAGAAATGGACCCTCAACTCTATGGTCAACTTATCTTTGACAAAGCAGGAAAGAATGTCCAGTGGAAAAAAGACAGTCTCTTCAACAAATGGTGTTGGGAAAATTGGACAGCGACACGCAGAAGAATGAAACTGGACCATTTCCTTACACCACACACAAAAATAGACTCCAAATGGTTGAAAGACCTAAACGTGAGACAGGAGTCCATCCAAATCCTAAAGGAGAACACAGGTAGCAACCTCTTCGACCTCAGCCGCAGCAACTTCTTCCTAGAAACATCACCAAAGGCACAGGAAGCCAGGGCAAAAATGAACTATTGGGATTTCATCAAGATAAAAAGCTTTTGCACAGCAAAAGAAACAGTCCACAAAACCAAAAGACAACCGACAGAATGGGAGAAAATATTTGCAAATGACATATCAGATAAAGGGCTAGTATCCAAAATCTATAAAGAACTTATCAAATTAAATACCCAAAGAACAAATAACCCAATCAAGAAATGGGCAGAAGACCTGAACAGACAATTTTCCAAAGAAGACATCCAAATGGCCAACAGGCACATGAAAAAGTGCTCAACATCGCTCGGCATCAGGGAAATCCACATCAAAACCTCAATGAGATACCACCTCACACCCGTCAGAATGGCTAAAATTAACAAGTCAGGGAACGACAGATGTTGGCAGGGATGTGGAGAAAGGGGAACCCTCCTACACTGTTGGTGGGAATGCAAGCTGGTACAACCCCTCTGGAAAACAGTATGGAGGTTCCTCAAACAGTTGAAATTAGAGCTACCATTCGATCCAGCAATTGCACTACTGGGTATTTACCCCAAAGATACAAATGTAGGGACCCGAAAGGGTA
Source organism: Callorhinus ursinus (assembly GCF_003265705.2). Lineage (NCBI taxonomy): Eukaryota > Metazoa > Chordata > Mammalia > Carnivora > Otariidae > Callorhinus > Callorhinus ursinus. Next base: position 94,325,379 of record NW_027397066.1, on the reverse strand, counting down.
CATGCACCCCAATGTTTATAGCAGCAATGTCCACAATAGCCAAACTGTGGAAAGAGCCAAGATGTCCATCGACAGATGAATGGATAAAGAAGAAGTGGTATATATACACAATGGAATATTATGCAGCCATCAAAAGGAATGGGATCTTGCCATTTTCAACGACGTGGATGGAACTGGAGGGTGTTATGCTGAGTGAAATAAGTCAATCAGAGAAAGACATGTATCATATGACCTCACTGATATGAGGAATTCTTAATCTCAGGAACAAACTGAGGGTTGCTGGAGTGGTTGGGGGTGGGAGGGATGGGGTGGCTGGGTGATGGACATTGGGGAAGATATGTGCTACAGTGAACGCTGTGAATTGTGTAAGACTGTTGAATCACAGATCTGTACTTCTGAAACAAATAACACAACATATTTTAAGAAAAAAGAAAAAGAAGAAGATAGCAGGAGAGGAAGAATCAAGGGGAGTAAGTCAGAGGGGGAGACGAACCAGGAGAGATGATGGACTCTGAAAAACAAACTGAGGTTTCTGGAGGGGAGGAGGGTGGGGGGATGGGGTAGCCTGGTGATGGGTATTAAAGAGGGCACATTCTGCATGGAGCACTGGGTGTTATGAACAAACAATGAATCATGGAACAGTACACCAAGACAAATTATGTAATATATGGTGATTAACATAACAATAAAAAATTTTAAAAAAAGTTCAGGTTTAAGTAATTTAAATAATCCCAATTCAGAATTCAATTAAATATCGATTGTCTATGCACCTTGCCAGGAAGAGTATAGATCAACCAATTTCTGAGAAAGGCTAACTGTGTCAGTAGGTAAAGGGCCTGATAGTGGGAAAAGAACTTTGAGAGAAGAGAGGGTTATGGCTAAGGCAAAAGCAAAAGAAGCTAAGCACGTTTGTTGACCTTCTACTGCAACTAGTATTTTCAAAATTGAAACATCTGAGAAATCCTGGTAGTATGTAAGTTCGTTAGGCTCTACTTTTATCAAATCTAACTTTGAATTAGGGAGCCTTATTTATTTTACAAAGGATGGTTTTAAATGGTCAGTCTTGTTCTTAGCAGGTCAATTTATAAAAGTTAATGTATAGCCATAAAGATATATTTTGAGCAATCGTGGAAAGAGAAAGAACTGGGAATAAAGATCTCTTAAAACTGCTTAATTTCGCTCTGTAATCCTCTAATTTGTTTCACAGCCTTAATTTTCTCATCTGAAAAATTAAGTCACTTGTATCACTAAAATGATATAAGTTTACACATCTACTAAAGAAATTAATTATGTTAATGCAAATATCAGGACCCCCAATCCAATGGCCACGGGAGTGGCCTGGCCTACATGGCAAATCTAAACCTAAGTCAGCCTGTACTTCCAGAAAACATCAAGAAAACCTAACACATACCAATCAACAATCCTCCAGCTCAGCTCTAGCTAGCTTACCTTACCCTAGAAGATAGGACCTGTAGCCTTATTTAAAAACAAAAACAAAAACAAAAACAAAAACCCTGAACTTCTAGCCAATCATGCCATTTCTGCATGCCTCTATAAAATTCTCTCTTATCCAAATTCCCTCTAGAAGAGCGTGCCACTGCTTGTGAAGCACTGCACTTCCCTAATACATGGATTGTTTTCCCTTGAATAAAGGACATCAACTCTTTACTAATTGTTTTAGTTTTGTCATTTGATAAAAGCAATGTTCAGGGGCACCTGGGTGGCTTAGTTGGTTAAGTGTCTGCCTTTGGTTCAGGTCATGATCCCAGTTTCCTGGGATTGAGCCCCGCATCAGGCTCCCTGCTCAGTGGGGAGTCTGGTTGTCCCTCTTCCTCTGCCCCTCCCCACCACTTGTGCTCGCTCTCTTGTGCTCACTCTTGTGCATGCTCTCTCAAGTAAATAAATAAAACCTTAAAAAAAAAAAAAGCAATGTTCATAGGTATGAAGGTCAGGATTTTCACTACTTTATTAATTTGGATTGTTTTTCATTATCAAGTATCTTAGTAGGTGTAGTATAAGAATTTTTATGTTAAAATAAATGAAGTATAAAATCTGATCTTATTCCTGGAAACTGAGCCCTATCAACTGGCTCAAGTTAAAAAACTTATCAAGTTTTTTAATATGGAATTAGGGGCACCTGGGTGGCTCAGCTGGTTAAGCATCCGATTTCGGCTCAGGTCATGATCTCAGGGTCCTGGGATCAAGCCCCCAACAGGCTCTGCACTCAGCTGGGAGTCCGCTTGTCCCTCTGCCCCACCTCCAGCTCGTGCTTTCTCTCTCAAATAAATAAATAAAATCTTTTAAAAAATATTTTGGAATTACTTTAAAACAGTACCTTTAAAGGGTTCTAATAGATAAGGAAACTGTCTTAAAAGGATTTGTATCCTGTGTTCTTGGGTACCACAAAGTTGATCCCTGAGCAATAATACAGCATTGTAAACACCCCCAAAACTACATGAAAGCTACAGTGTACTAAGTCTTTTCAAAAACATTCCTAAGAAGAATAGTGTAAATTGTATGCAGCTTTCTCAGATCTTAAGAATAATTATTGGAAACTGTTTTTAATACTTTTTTTTAAGATTTATTATTTATTTTTATTTGACACAGAGACAGAGATAGTGAGGGAGAGAGCATAAGCAGGGGGAGCGACAGGCAGGCAAAGGGAGAGGGAGAAGCAGGCTTCCCACTAAGCAGGGAGCCTGATGCGGGGCTCAATCCCAGGACCCTGGGATCATGACCTGAGCCGAAGGCAGCTGCTTAACTGACTGAGCCACCCAGGCGCCCTTTTTAAAATACTTTTAGAAGGCCTCTAGTTTAGATATCACAGTAATTTTTTTCAAATAACTTATAAATCCATGGAATCAATTTATGCTTGCAATTTTATAAAATGAACTCAATTTAGTTTTAAAAACACTAAACAAGGTGGCTCAGTCAGCTGAGTGTCTGACTCTTGATTTTGGCTCAGGTCATGATTTCAGGGTCCTGGGATTGAGCCCTATATTAGGCTCTGCACTCATCAGGGAGTCTGCTTGAGGATGCCCTCTCCCCCTCTCCCTCTGCACCCACCCTACCCACCCTGCTGGCCCTACACCCCACGCCTCTGTTCACATTCTCTCTCTCTCTCTAAGTAAATAAACCTTTTTTTTTAATGCAAAACAGTTAACTTGCCTTAAATATACTATAGCATACTTACAGGCATAAGTATTACAATATACAAGCATTATTCACAAGGGAAGAAAAGAAAAGGAAAGTACAATAAAAAAGGCAGTAATGTGGGGTTAGGGATGAAGCAGTGGAGATAAAGAAGTAAAAAATAGTAGAGAATATAACTCGAAATAAAAATGCCATAACCCCCCAAATATGAGGAAATAAATCTAATAATCACAGCATGATTTTTTCTTAAGAGTATAAATGCATCTAAATGTCATATTATCTTATAAGTTGATAACATGATGGAGAAAGGAAATGGAACTTGTGATTGGTTCTTAATCATGGAGTAGGATTTGTGTAAAAATTCAAAGGGTTGACTTGACTTTATTTTTTACATAGCAATTATTGGTAGATATAATTATAAGAAGTCCCCCAATATTCTCCCCCCTCCAGTGTACATGCCTGATATAATCCTCCCCTTGAGTATGGATGGGAACTGGAAATATGAAGAGATATCATTCCTATAATTAGGTTACATTAACAGATTCTGGAAGGGAATCAATACTTGCAAAAAGGAATTGTATGGGTAAGTACCCATTTTAATGGCATTAATTGAGGTCAGGCAGAAGGCAGCAATAGTGAATAGGGCAAATAAAACTTTTATACAAAGTTTCTAGTCTGTATGGTGAAAAACAAGATAGCATTCAGGGCAGCCACACTTTGGGGACAGAGATGGGAATCCTGGATAGGAGGCAGCCATAAGCACAAGCTCCAAATTCTGTTGGTAAACTCTATACAAATTTCTGGTTAACCTCAGAAACATGCACAAAGGGAAAAGACCTCAGTTATATATGAGAGCTAAGTTGAGAGGTGATTTGCTGCCCAAGACATAGAATTTGTAGTGGAAATACAACCATAAATATATGTATCTAATAATAAGGATTCAATTTACATAAAATAAAAAGTGTCAAAATTAAAGGAACAAAAAGACAATTACACAACCATAGGGATTTTAACACACCTCTCTGAGAAACTGAAAGAACAACTAGACAAAACTTGGTGAAACATAGATGATCTGAACAGTACTAACATGCCCCTTGACCTATATATCAGCTATTACTTCTGTAGCAAGTTATTAAAAAAAAAAAAAAATCAGGACACCCGGGTGGCTCAGTCGGGTGAGCCTCTGACTCTTGATTTTAGCTCAGGACATGATCTCAGGATCCTGAGATTGAGTCCCACATTCGTTCCATGCTGTGCATGGAGCCTGCTTAAGATTCTCTTTTCCTCTTTCCCTCTGCCCCTCCTCCCATCCTCCCCCTGCCCACCTGAGTGCATGCACATTCTCTCTCTCTCTTTACAAAAAAAAAAAAAAAAAAACAATAGCTTAAAATAATAAAATTTGTTATCTTTCAGTTCTGGGGATCAAAAGTCCGAAATAGATTTCACTAGGTAAACAAGAACAAAAAATTAACATGTTGACTAAGCTGAACTTCCTCTTGAGGCTCTAGGAGAGAATCCATTCTATTACCTTTTTCAGCTTCTAGAGGCTCCTTGCATTCCTTAGCTCATGGCCCCTTCAAAGCCACCAGCTTAGTATATGTACACTCTTCTCTGCTTTGGTTATTAGGCTGCAATTTTCCTGAGCTTGCTCCCTCCCTCTTATTAGGACCCTTGTGATTCTCTAGGGTCCTGACAGATAATCCAGGAAAATTTCCCTATCTAAAAATCCTTAACTTAATCCGATCTTCAATTCCCCTTTGTCACAAATGGTAATAGAGTTATAGGTTCTGAAGATTTGGATGTTTACATCTTTGGAAGCTATTATTCTATCTAGTTGATGATTATAGAATACTATACCCAACAACTACAGAGCATGATTTTTAAATGCACATAGTAAATTCATCAAGATGGTCCATATGCTGAGCCATAAAAAGGGCCCATTCTTATTTCAATAAATAAGAACTAAAACCATTCAGAATATGTTTACTGAAAACAATGGACTTATATTAGAATAGCAGGTGTCTAGGAACAACCCCCCCCCGCCATACTTGGAATTATGCAACATACTCTAAGTAATCCATGAGGCATAAAAAAATTACAGTGGAAATCAGAATATATTTCAAATTGGATGGTAACCATACAATATATTGAAATTTGTGGAATATGGCTAAAGCAGTGCTTAGAGAAAAATAAACACTTTAAATGCTTGTGTTAAAAGAAAAAAGGTCTAAAATCAGTGATCTAAGGTTCCACCTTAAAAAGACAGAAAAAAATAAATCTGAAATAAGTAGAAGAAATAATGAAATTTTTATTGTAAAACGAGAACTCAAAGCAAAGAAAACAATTCAGGGAAGCGATGTTTTGGTAACAGGAATAGATGAAATGCATGCTTTTAGGGCTTAGGAAAGAAGTAGAAGGGGAAAATAATAAAATCATATAAATGAAGGTGCATATCAGAAATGACACAAAGGGGAGGAGAACGACTAAACACAGTAAGAGTTAATAAAAATTTAAAAAAGTGAGAAAAATTACACAAAGTTAAAAGTTATACAGAAAAAATAGTAGATATGGAAGACAAATTTAATATTTATAATTCAGTATCCCCCCAAAATAATGAAACAAAGGTAATTCTGTATGAGAAAGTGTGTTTATACAATTACTGATATTTGATAACATTCTGTTCCTGAATTAAGATAGCAAACATTTTCTTCAAATATTTATCTGAGCCTATTTTTAACTAACTTCAAATGAGAGTTCAGATAGAAGAAATACACGAGAAAATTTTGTGTGTTTTCACAAACCTTGTGTGTTTTCTTTCACAAAAAGACTGTGGGAGAAGAAAACTGAAAGTGGATAACCATTGTAAGTTTATACACTTAATCCTGCATTTTGTTATCCACCATAACAGAAACGCAACACACACATCAAGGTAAAGCAGTCTATGTAATGAAATATATAAAAACAAAAAGCTATAAAACAAGAAAGCATAAATAAAATATGACAGAACTAAGAACAAATATAACCCTTTATATCAATAAACAATACACTAAACTCACCAATTATCTTAGGTTTCCTTCAGCAGAGACAGAGAAATATAAGTGATTTATTAGAAGGGAGTGTCTCAGATAAGAGGAAAGAAGGAGGCAGGAGAATGGTAAGGATCAAAAACTAAACAAGTATGTGGTTGCAACAAAGAATAACTTCAGCTAGACTCCACAGGGAAATTCTACAGGGAAATTTCTCAAGCAAAAATTACACCTAAATTAATTTCCCTCTGAGGCAAAGGGGCCAGCCTTTTATACCCTGTGTCAGTCAGTCATTGGCTGAGGTCTGCCTCCTCATGGGGAAGTAGAGATGGGGAGCTTGATGAGTGAATTGGCTTCAGTTGAGTACAATTCTCTAGAAAAAGAGGCAGCTGTGAAGTATTATTAGCCCACAACCAAGACACTTGGAAAATGGGTGCACCTACTAATAAAGGGTATCTAAGTGGGATATCAATAGCATCCACCACAGGCTATCCTCTGTACCACCTAGACTTTTTTCTTCTTATGGTAAGTACATTCCATTTAGTCACAGTTTCTGCAGGAAACTGCCTGGTCATAATTTCTGGGGAAATCTACAAGAATAGGTTAGTCAGCCAAACTATAGCACCAACAGCTGCATCTAGTTCTGAGGCTATCACTGATAATGATCATCTCCTCTCTCTACCATCCATGCTACATGGTGGCCATAAAACCCAGTAACATAAGGAATCTCCCTGTCTCTCCTTTAACAGAGTGAATCACTTTATTTACGTTTGTGGTATGCTAAAGGAGCAAATTTTTTCTTTTAGTGAAAATCAGTGAAGCAACACATCACAGTTACATGTACAGGGATTGACAAAAATTTTACATTGTTAACAAGTGAAAATTCACAAAGCATACCATATAATATTCAACATACCATGTATTATAACATATTAGCAATAAATCATTTATATTTGCCATGATTCCATACTTTATGGTCATCACGCCTGTAGAGTTTCCCTACCCTTTGGCAGGCAGTTCTGCTGGTTTGGGTCATGAAGAGTAGCAGACTATGCCACCCCAAAATATGCTTCTTTGGTATAAACTGGTATGATTATTTTGAGCTGTTTTTTAAGAAACTGGAAATATAGGAGAAGCTCTGAAAACAGAATAGAAGTTGCCTATTTGTAAGGGAAATCTACATTTATAAAGGAAATTTACATTAAAAGGAGGCCTATACCCTAAGAAGAACAATTACCAGAGATAACTTTTTAACAGACACTTATCTACATGGCAGGACAACTTTTGTTTACCAAATATTTCCTCTTCTCACTTTACCATGAGTTGCCTTCCCCTCTTTGAAGCCCTAGAGCCCAATCCCTTTCCTTAGCTCAGGGTGGTATATAAGCCTCAATTATCTGACTGCCTTCTGAATCTTGTATCTTTGTGGGGCTCTGGCAGGTAAGTACATATGTAATTTTTTTTCCTCCTGTTAATCTGTCTTTTATTATGGGTGGGGAGGTATGTTTCAGCCAAGAACCTGGAAGGGTGAGGGAAAATTACTTGTCCTTTCCTACAATGATTTGGCTGGTGGGTTGAACTGAGTCTCCCCTCTAAAGGTTCTGAGTTTCTCATTTCCATGCCCTTAGCAGGATATAGTCGCTGTACTCGTCCATTTACAGTTACAATTGAACATGGAAATATTAAGAGACATTCAAATGGATAATGTGAATTCCAAATATATTCCTCTCTGCTTCTACCTTACTGCTGCATGATGATCAAACTCAATTAACCCTGTCAGAATTTTTTCTGCCCATTGGTCTAACATGAGGACTCTAAAATGACTTTAGCTATGTTTCTGCCCATTGGTCTAACATGAGGACTCTAAAATGACTTTAGCTATGTTTCTTGATGGAGGCAGTCCCCCAGAACCATAGAATTACAGAGCCTAAAATTCTGGAATACCAAGCAAAAATTGTGAATGATAGGACAGGGCCATTACTGCTCTTATCCCTCTTTTTCAGAACTAATATGTTCTACTACTTGAGATAATACCATGTAATTGTCATTGGCTTAAGGCAGGTGCCAAATATTGAAAGACAGTGCACCAACCACACAAGATGTCATCTCCAAGTTGGCATCTCAGCGACATTTTCAGAAAACTGTTCCATTACCCTGTAAGTCTGGCAGATTATGGGTAGGTATGGTAAGTGGAAGAACCAGCATATGGCATGACCAGTATGTTGTAGGACCATGATCCTATGTTCATGGTGCACGGCCATAACTCTTTTGCTTAAACATGAATCCTTTGGTCAGAGGGAATGTTATGCTAGATCCCCCATGGAAGGTTAGATAGTCTGAGTCCTTAATAGCACTGGCTAAAGAATTGGATTCAAGAAAGAAAAATCCATACATGGAATATAAGACAATTCCAGGCAGTATGAATTGATGCTCTTTCTAGAATTGAAGGATATGATGTGATTAACTTCCTGCTTAGTGTCTGGTAGATCTTCTTGAGGAATTGTGGTATATTGGGGGCTTAGCATTGGTATATTTAGCTGGCAGGTCAGACATTCAGCAGCAGAGATAGCTAGATCAGCTTGAGTGAGAGGAAGAGGTAAGGGTGAGAGGGATTCCATCTTGTTGGCATAGCCTGTATTTCTACTGTGTTTATTTCATTCATGAGCCCAAGATTGGGCTGGGATGGCTGAGGTCAGAGGAGAGCTGGCATTATAGGTTAAGTCATCCTTTCTATTTGGTTGTTTAGTACCTCTTTGGATGTCCTTTGATTGACAATTCACATGTTTGTCCCAGTTCCCATGAGTCCATACACATGCCTCTTCCTCAGATATTCTTACACTTCATCTTCCAATCTTACTTATCCCAGGACTCTGACCTATTAGTTAAGACATTTCCAGTACTCATGAGTCTATGTGAACTCTTACATTGTGTCACCTCTCTCTGCACACAAATGAGAAGACTGGAAGCACTCTCCAAAACTCTATCCCCAGGGACCATTTTACTTGGAGTGTATTTCATGTAGACTCCAAAAAGTCCCTGTAGTAGCAGTGGCATCATAGTGCATTTTTCTACTTGATGCTACATGACAGGTCAATTTGTGCACCAAGCTTGAGCTTTTTCCTCCTCAATTAACTAGTCATAAGAAACACCCATGAAGCCATAGATGAATTGTGCCAAAGGAGAGGTATTGATGCACTGATGCAATAGAACTATGTGTCATGAGGGACTTGGCCATGTATTCATTCAGCTAACCTTTGCCCTTTGGACATTTTTGAAACTGAACACAGATGTACTACTTCCATATTACTCTGAGATGATGCTGAGCCTACCTGATTTAGGGGATCTAATAGTACTTGCTCACGACTGGATATTCTGACCACATAGTCATTTGATGTCTAATGGTCAGATACTCTGTCTCTACTAGGATCTAACATAATGCCAAAAATGCTATTCTGTTCCAGACGGCAGGATCTTGCCCCAAACTCAAATAATCTGCACTAAGACTTTCAATATTAGGGCTCAAAATGGTAAGTTTACCATAGATACCTTTTGCATCATAGAATCTGCTAGGTCAAATGGTCAAAGTGGCATGTTGCCTGAACCACAGCTTGGAACTGCTGAGAACTTTTTCTTGCTCTGAGACGCATTCAAAGTTAGCTTTATCAGAGTTCCCAGTTTTAGAATATGCTCCTTCCAAAATCCAAGGAGGCCTATAAACCATTGCCCCCTTTTTTTCCCCTAGTACTAGAAGTTACAAATTGTGGTAACTTATTCCTTATTTTGAAGGGGTGTCTAAACATGCCACAGATCATGTTTCCTAAATCCTTTATCAATGTAGGCCTCGTCTAACTTCAGAACTTTTTATGTTCTATTGTTATACTTTTTCTCCTTTCTCCATATTGAACTTCAGCTGGTTAGCTCTACCTGACCCTTCCAATTTTAGCACAATCAGCATTGCTTTAAGCAACTGACATCTGACTAACCGTCCTAGATTCTTCATAGGATCTTAAAATTGTACTTTGTACTTTACTTCACAGCACTTGTCACTTTCAAATTTACATTTCTTTTTGTGGCAAATGTTTCTCTGACCCACCATATCATGTGGTTCTTTTTTCTTCCTAATTGTTCAAAATGCACTCTAGATAATGACTGGAGAAGAAACTATATGGAGTTTGGGAAGAGGGAGACTAATAAATAAGAATGATTCTTGACATCTTTGTGTTTCCAAACTCACATATTCCAATGAATAAAGGTTTTTATATTAATAAAGGTCCGGCTCCAGACTGGTTTACCCTGTGCAAGTTTGCCTAAAGACAACACAATATTTATAAAAAATTTAAAAAAGATATAAAAAGCTGTAACTTTTAAAAATATCCTGATATGTTACAAACTATGGTAAAGTAAAAATAAAATAAAATACAAATAAAATAAAACCCCTAGGGCAAAATGCTGGCAAATTATTTGACAGGTAAGCTCTTGGTATCTGAGAAAAAGGAAATTATATCCCCTTTCAGCAGTACCTGGATGTAGAGGCCTAAAATTGAAACTAAGTCATTGGAGTTATATTGCCATCATGTGGTCTTAAGAAAGGAAACACTTTTAAATACAGACACCTAATGTAGAAAAGTATATGGTATCTACTGAAAAGATGACATTAAATTTGGACACAGGAATTTAGTTATTTGATTAGAGATATCAGCTCTGAAAGTGTAATTAATTCATTTTACCCAAAACTTGTCTCTCTGTTGTATGACCTTTAGTATGAGAAAAAACTCTTTAGTTTTGTTCCTCAGGAGGAAAAAATAACAATATATTTTAAAAACTAAAATAAATTATGATGCATGAGAATTAAATGACACATAAAGCAAAATGGAAAATGATATAAATAAATTGTACTAAAAGAGAAAAAGTAATATTTATATTAGGGGCAGTTTTCCATGAAGCTTATGAAGCCTAAGCTTAGGAATTGGACTCCTAGATTCCTCTCCTTAATTTTGTATTTTCCTTTTAAAGACAACCTCCTAAATTCAATAAGATGTAGGCTCCTGGATCTGTCCAGATAAAACCTGTATCTGTCCCTTTCCTGTGTCACTGGATTCCTATTTATATGGTAAACTCAACACATATGAGACTTTGCTTCAGACGCTGGGATCCAAGATAAATACAGTCTTACACTCCAAGAAATTCCATTGTTAACAAGTCTTCCCAATGGTAACAATTTAGACAATTAAAAATATATATATTGCTCTTTAGAAACTCAGAATTTAGATGAAAATAAAAAGATGTTTTTAGCTTATAATGCATGAGGGATTAGGAAATATGATTCTTTATAAATTTTCTATAACTTCTACAAACTTTCTAAACTTTGTAGAAATTGTAAGAAATGATGACCTGAATCACAAAGTCCACCCAGAGCAGAGAATGCCTAACTTCCTTCACCGTCAGAAAAACCGTATATAGAGATAATTTTATTATAGCTAAATATTTAAAAAGCCTAGAATTTAAAAATCATATTAATATGCTAAAAGACAAGTATTCTGCCCTCTTGAAATTAAGTCTTATCTGACAAGCCTACTCAATGTTGGAATTATAATCTGTTTCCCTCATTCCACAGCCTTCTATAAGCACCTATCCTTTTAATAGCTGAGTACATTTTTGTATCCCATCCCATTTCCCATGAGAAGTTCAGTGCTTGTCCAAACTTCTGAAGATATGTGGGAGCAGGCCATGGGGATTTTATTCATTAATTTTTATTTTAAATCCTTGCTCTCAGGTCTCAATTGTCAACTCCACTTATCTTATTGCTTTTTGTGACTTTTGAACTCTTTCTATAGCACGTTACTCCCAAAGATGTTTGAATTTAATTCCTTCTTTATTTACCAAGGCATCACCAATATAAACTTGTGTGAAATGGACTTTAATTAATGGTTTGGAGCAAAAGGGTAAACGGGTATAAAACAGTACAGAACTAAAAACATCTTAATAATATGTATCAGTTTTCTCAAAACCCTGTAGGTAGTTACAGTTAATTTCTCAATGGCCATCTTTTCCAATGAACCCAGTCTACTGCCACATTGGTGGAATATATTCTATTATGAACTTTTTCCAAATCTTTCTTTATCCAGAGTACTTGTTGTCCCTAAAACTTTATTTTACTTGTCAACTGTCTAATATCTACCGAAAGCCCTCTTTCTTTATTAGGCAATAAAATTTATTTATTTTAGTTCAAATTCTTTCTTCTAGACTATACCTAAATACTCATCTCACCCTCATCAGAAAATCTCTGAAATATCTCCAAAAAATCTCAGGATTTTGTGGAACTAAGTTTGAAAATTAAAAATTCAAATATTTTCTTCATGTAGAACAAACACACCATTTTCATGCACTGCAACTCTGTCCTTTTAAGACAACTTATATCCCACCATCTCTATCACTGTCTTCATTCCTAGTAAATCAATGCATAGTTATTAAATTATATGGAAAACTTCACTAAAACATAATTTGAGTTAAACTATAAATATTATGTTTGCTGTATATATCATATTCTCAAACATATTTTTAAATCTACTCATATAATTGGTACTCAATAAATTCTGGTTGATTTATTTATACCGTGTTTTAGTAATTTCTAATTTGGCTTCATTTTATTATCTCCTCTAAGAAGTTTTAGTTAACTTCCAAGGTAGGTTAGAGACCCTCAATTATAAATTCAAGACACTTCTGGATACTTGCCTATAATCAATTACATCACTTACCTACAAGGGCAATAAGACTTTTAGAGCTTCTTCAATCAGTGGTTCTAGGCCTTTCATGAATTTTGGAAAATTTTCAGCCAGCACATTTTTAAATACAGCTTGTGTATCATTCTCTATTCTCATTCTAAGAGATTAAACAAACTTTAGACCTTTTTACCATAATTCACATATTTCTTATACTCTTACCATTTTTTTCTCTGTTCTTTAAGCTGGATACTTTCTACTGAACTTTCACTTTATCAATTCTTTGTTCTAATGGGTCTAATCTGCTATTAAACCCAAATATTGATTTTTTAACTCGGTTCTTATAATTTCCAACCACAAGTTCCAGAAATTTGTAGAAAGTCTAAAACTTTTCCTCTATTTTGAATATATTATTATTAATCATAGTCATTTTGTTTTTTATTTATTTTTTAAAATCATTGTAATTTTGAACTCTCTGTTTGAAAATCTAATATCTGTTAGATCTGTTTCTACAGCTAAACATTTTTTTCTCTTTGTTTTGGTCATTTTGTCCTGGATGTTAGCACGACTCATCATTTTATTTGTTACTGGATATTGTGAAATCTTCATTCTGTACAGCTCTATGTTTCCCCTAATTGTAATCCCTGCTGGTTTTCAAAGCCAGACATAGTGAGGGCTCATCTTTCTGGTGCAGAATCTGAGAGTTGGAATGCCTGGTGGGGGGTACAAACCCCTTGCTCCTTAGGGAAAAGCTCCTGGTTTATTTGTTTGAGATTCCTCCCAATTGTGGGTTATTTCACCAGGGGTATGGTTTTTGGTTAGAGCATGTCTCTGCCCCTCCTTACCCATCTTAGTGTAGTCCTTCTTTTGTTGCAGAGCAGGTGTTCATCTAGTTTTCAGGTTCTTTTAAAAGGGAATTTTTCCATATGTAGCTGCATGTACACAGGAGAAGGTGAGTTCATGTACACAGGTGAGTTCAGCATCTCCCTATGCCAGCATCTTGAACTCTCCATAGATGTTAGACATTGTAGATTAAAAATTATAGGAAGATGTTATCTTCCTCCAAAGAGGGTTACTCTTTGTTATGACAGGTAGCAAGCAAGTAAATCACCATAATCTTGCTGAATGTTCTTTAAGAGTTTTTTTCAGGCTACTCTATTTTAGACCTTTCTGGCTCTCAAGGGCAAGGTTGAGATGTTTATCTCCTCAACAGGACTTGAACCACAGCCTCTTTCTCCCCTCACTGAATGCTTGCTACAATGTTGGCTCAGCTCTTTAGCCTCCTGGCTGGTGTCTTTGGGCTGGGATTCCTACAGTTATAGCCTGGGCTTGCTTTAGAGTTGTGCTTAGGAAGACATTACAAACAAATTCAGAACCTCATTTCCCAAGTAGTTTCCTCCTCTTTGGGATTCTGTGCCTCAATTCTCAATTTCTTTAGATGCTTTAAACTACAACATTTGTCTCTATAGAAAAAAGGTAATATTTTTACCACTTGCTAGGATTCTATGCCAAATAGGGTTTGGGCAGCACAATGAACTTTCTGCAGATTAGCCCTAAAAAGGTGAAAATTCAAGTGTAAACAAGTTCAGGTTATCAGCCAATAACTGAATCTCATACTAATATAAAACTAAACACTCTTCAGAAGAAGATAATAGAGTCTAAAGATTTGACAACATATTATACAAAATCTTCAGCATGCAATAAAATATTACAAAACATTCAAAGAAATGGAAAAGTGTTAGCCATTGTCAAGGTGAAAAGCAGTCATCAGAAAGCAACTCTGAGGTGCCCCAGATGTTGGATTTAGCTGAAGAAGCTTTAAAGTAACTATTATAATCAATTAATGAAATGGAAGTATGTTCAAGGAATTAAAGGGAAATATGATCTCAGTGAGTGAATAAAGAATCAATGCAGAGAAATGGAAACTATAAAAAATTATAAATTGTAAAACTGGAAAGTATATCCAACTTCTCAGAAACCGTGCAAGCAAGAAAAGAATGGACTGAAATATTTAAAGTGTTGAGAAAAAAAAATCCCACCAATTTAGAATTCTGTACCCTTCAAAATTATTCATCAAGAGTGAAGGAAAATTGAAGACATTTTCAGACAAAAACTGAGGATATCAGGGGCACCTGGGTGGTGTATTTGGTTCAGTGTCTGATCCTTGGTTTTGACTCAGATTGTGATCTCATGGCTTTTGGAATGGAGCCCTGCATCTGGCTCCATGCTCAGTGGGGAGTCTGCTTGAAGATTCTCTCCCTCTCCCCTCCCCCAACTCTGTCTCTTTCTCAAATAAATAAATAAATCTTAAAAAAAAAACAAAAAACCCACAGCGTGCCTGGGTGGCTCAGTTGGTTAAGCATCTGCCTTCAGCTCAGGTCATGATCTCAAGGTCCTGGGATCCAGTCCCACATCGGGCTCCCTGCTCAGTGGGGAGTCTGCTTCTCCCTCTCTCTCTCCCTGTGTGCCCTCCCTCCCTCCCTCTCTCTCAATAAATAGATAAATAAATCTTTTAAAAAAATAAAAAATAAAAAAACCCAGAGAGTCAAAATAAGTGATGCAAAAATTATAGAATTGCAAAAAGAAATAAATGAACCCATTATCACAGTTGGCAATTTCAACACCTCTCTATCAGAAATGGACAGATCTAGTAGGCAGAAAATCAGTAAGGATATGGTCAAACTCAACAACACCATTAATTAACTGGATAAAATTGACATCTATAGATCACTTCATCCAACAATATCAGAATACACATTCTTCCTAAGCTGACCTGGAACAGTCACCAAAAGAGACTATAAAACACATTATCAAATTTAAAAGAATAGAAATCATAGAATGTTTGCTCTCATACAACATGGAATTAAAACAGAAATCAGCAAGATAACTGGAAAATCCCCAAATATGTGGAGAATTAACAACAAACTTTTATTTTTATGTTTTTATTTAAAAATTATTTTTTATTTTAATTCCAGTATAGTTAACATATAGTCTTATATTAGTTTCAGGTGCACAATACAATGATTCAACAATTACATACATTATTCAGAGCTTATCAGAGTAAGTATACTCTTAATCCCAATCAACTATTAAACCCATTCCCCGCACCCCCATCTCCCCTCTGGCAACCACCAGTTTGTTCTCTATATTTAAGAGCCTGATTTTTGGTTTGTCTGTTTTTCTTTCATTTGTTTTGTTTCTTAAATTCCACATGTGAGTGGAATCATATGGTACTTGTCTTTCTCTGACTTATTTCACTTATTATATTCTCTAGAACCATCCATGTTGTTGCAAAGGGCAAGATTACATTCTTTTTTATGGCTGAGTAGTATTCCATCATGTATATATACCACATTTCTTCATCCATTCCCATATATCTAGGGACACTTGAGTTGCTTCCATACTTTGGCTATTGTAATAATGCTACAATAAACATAGGGGTGCATATATTTTTCCAAATTGGTGTTTTCACATTCTTTGGGTAAATACCCAGTAGTGGAATTACTAGATCATATGGTAATTCCATTTTTAACTTTTTGAGGAACCACCATATTGTTTTCCACAGTGGCTGTATAGCTTGCATTCCTACCAACAGTGCACAGGTTCTTTTTCTCCACATCTCTCAACACTTGTTTCTAGTGTTCTTGATTTTAGCCATTCTGAAAGATTCAAGGTGATAGATCATTGTGGTTTTGATTTGCATTTCCCTGAGGATTAATGATTTTGAGCATCTTTTCATGGGTCTGTTGGCCATCTGTATGTCTTTGGAAAAAAAAATGTCTATTCATGTCCTCTGCCCATTTTTAATTGGATTTTTTTTTTGGTATTAACTTGTATAAGTTCTTTATGTATTTTGGATATTAACCATTTATTGGATATGTCAGTTGCAAGTATCTTTTCCCATTCGGTAGATTGTGTTTTTGTTGGTTTCCTTTGTTATGCAAAAGCTTTTTATTTCGGTGTAGGCCCAATAGTTTAATTTTGCTTTTGTTTCCCTTGCCAAAGGAGACTGTAGAAAAATGTTTGTGGCTGATGTCAAAAGTGATTACTGCCTATGTTTTCTTCTAGGAATTCTACAGTTTCGGTTCTCACATTTAGGACTTTAATCCATTTTCAGGGTGTGTGTGTGTATGGTGTAATAAAGTGGTCCAGTTTCATTGTTTTGCATGTAGCTGCCCAGTTTTCCCAACACCATTTATTGAAGAGACTTATTCCCATTGTATATTCTTGCCTCCCTTGTCATTGTTTAAATGACCTGAGAAGTGTGGGTTTATTTCTAGGCTCTCTGTTCTTTCTGTTCCATCAATTTGTGTGTCTATTTTTGTGTCAGTACCATACTGTTTTACTATAGCTTTGCAGTATATTTTGAAATCTGGAAGTATGATAGTTCCAGCTTTGTTCTTCTTTTTCTCAATACTGCTTTAGCAACTCAGGGTCTTTTGTGGTTCCATACAAATTTTAGAATTATTTGTTCTAGTTCTGTGAAAAATATTGTTGGTATTTTGATAAAGATTGCACTAAATCTATAGATTGCTTTGGGTAGTATGAACATTTTAAATAACATTTGTTCTTCCAATCCATGAGTTTGGAGTATATTTCCATTTGTTTGTGTCATCTTCAATTTCTTTGACCAATGTTTTATGGTTTTCAGTACAGGCCTTTTACCTCCTTGGCTAAGTTTATTTCTAGGCTTTTACTTATTTTATATTATTATCTTTGTTTTGGTCACACTTCTTGATATTTATCTAAAGGAGTTGAAAACTACGTTCATGTAAAAACATGCACATGGATATTTGTAGCAGCTTTATTCATAATTGTGAAAACTTGGAAGCAAGATGTTCTTCTTCTGTTGGTAAATGGATAAACGAATGGTGGTACATCCAAACAATGAAATATTATTCAATACTACAAGGAAATTAGTTGTCAAGTCTTAAAAAGACAGGGAGGAAACTTTAAATATATATTACTAAATGAAAGAAACCTATCTGAGAAGGCTACATACTGTATGATTACAACTATATGACATTCTGAAAAAGGCAAAACTTTGGACACAGTACAAAGATCAGTTGTTAAGGGTTAGGGAGGAGGAAGAAATGAATAGTTGAAGTATAGAGGGATCTGTTCCACCATAATGGTGGAATGTTATACATTTGTCCAAACCAATAGAACATATAACTCACCAAACTTATTCTTATATTTCATTAAGAAGAAAAGGATCACATGGCCACTATTAGCTAAAAGCTGTTGTTTGGAAATAAAGGTTTTAGCTGAGCATTTTCTTGACTTCTCTAAAAATCAAGGTTATTTAGTTTCATATTTCTTCTTTGGCCACTTCCTACAGATTTTTTTTTCCAGAAAATTGTCATTTTATCTGTTTGCAAACTTAGTGCCATAAAGTCATTCAAATGTCTGTTCTGTTAGTCATTTCCATTTCTTCATTTCTAATTTTGGTTATTTGTGCCTTCTTTCTCTTATTCCTTGAATAATTTTACCAGAATTTTACCTATTTTAATTGTCTTTTTAAAGAATTGGTGTTAGAAAGAAATATATTCTTCATGCTTCATAATTCAACATAAGAAAAATATTAGGGGCTAATGGTAAACTTGCTGCCTCCATCTCTAACTTCAATTTATTAATTGTAATTTTATTTATAAATCTATTGTTAGCAATTGTTAATATATTAAATGATTAATATTTATGTTAAGTTTTAAGCAAATTTTGATTATTAAATAATATTAAATTATGAATGTTATTCAGAGAGAGAAAAGAAAAAGTAAAACTGATAGCTATTGTGAAAGATGTAAATATTTAGCTTTCTATAAATATTGTTTCTCCTCCCACTCCTTCTTCCAATTTTTCTCTTCTCAGCATTGGTATCAATTTTTATAGAAGCTGAACTGTTAAATTATCAAAGGAGAAAATAAAAGGATCATAATCAAGCTATTGGGATTGATATTACTGTAGGAACACTGCAGAGAGAAATTGATAATACACACTGGTTTTGACCTGTGAGGCTATTACCAAAACTACAGGTTGTGTCTCAATGTTAATTCACCTTTAAAAAGAAAACTTACGAGTTTAACCCCAAACTCCATTTTCAAATACATGTTATATCACTTACTTTCAGAGGATGGAGTTTTAAACACAAATTATGTCAAAATTGATCAGTTTCACAATTGAGTATTTCATCATGTACCATAAGCCTTACAAAATAAATCTGACTGTCCAAGATCAGCATTAATTAAATAAAAAGTGTGTGTGTGTGTGTGTGTGTGTGTGTGTGTGTGTGTGTGTGTGTGAGTGAGGGAGAGAGACACACACACAGATAGACAAAGAGAAATTTATGTTAAGTGTATAACAATACATGGCCTTTTCTCTTTTCTAATATCAGAGATTGTGTTGATAATAAAAGTCCAGAAATAAAAGAAAGATGATAGGTAGGCAGGTATGTAGACAGACAGATAGTTAGATAGATAGACAGGTAGACAGAAAGACAGATAAAATCAGGGGTTCTGAAAAGCAGAAACTATTAAATGACATGCAGTGTTAAGTCTAATGTATGATACAAAGTCATAAATATCTGTAGGTGCAAATATTATCAAATCTTCATTTAGAAAAAATAAACAAAACCCTATAAAAACATTTTCCCCCTTTCTTCATGCCCAGAGCACCTAAAAAGGAATACACAGTTAAAAGCATTAGGTTATCCATGGAGACATCTAAAATGTTTCTTTCATTTCTCTCTCTGACAACAGAAGCTTTAGGCTTTACCTTAAGAGTGGAGTGAATGCCTCCCAAGGTTACCCTCTGTAGTACTCTTTAAAAATCTAACACTTGAATTGAACATAATAGGTTTAACACCTCAGACACTCCAGGGGGCAGAAATCCTTGCCTTTCTAAGTAAGAGCTATCTTCTGTCAGCCCACAGAAACATTATCAAAAATAGGAAGTGTCAATAGAAATGTCATCTAAAACCAGAGCTTGTAAGCTGCAAACTATTCTGTAAATTGTTTTTGACACTTGGCTATGACCTGTTATGCATTGGTGCTATCTACAAATGCCCCCTCTTTATAATAAATGTTCTAACCAGTCCACTTTATTCCTGCAGGTACTTCATATTTTACATTCAATTTGTAGCACCATTCTCAGATGGTCTACACTAAATTGAGCCAGATAAAAACTGATTACCTGGAATAAATGTTATCAGGAGTTTCCTCTGATGGTTCTCTCTAATTTCCTACATTACAAGTTCAAAATTTTTATGAGATTCCTAAGATGGGTCCCACAATAAAATAAGTTTGGAAAATGATCTATTGGTTAGTTCTCTAAAATAAAATATTAAAGTCTCTGAATACTAAAAGTTGTAGAAAAAAATACTTGTTTAATGATGTTATTCCAAACTTATTTAACCAAAGATTCCCTCTTATGCTACACACTTCCAATTAAACATATTAACATCTTGCAACACTGATTTTTAGTAAACACATTTTGGGAATTAAACTTTATGTTGCTGTGCAAATTTGTATGATGTATATGTTTTAAAGGATCTAAAATTGGTTTTAGAAGCTGCTTTTGATGATTTTATCTGTTTCAATAGAGTATACTCTCAAAATTAAAAACACAACCACGTGATGGTTCTGCATATTATGTTCATTCCTTAAAAACCTAAAAGTAATGATCAGGAAAAAACTCTATAGACTAGGATGTGAGTGGTACCATGTAGAGTTGGGCAACATGGCAGCCCTGTAATGACAAAGTTAAAATCAAAAGCAGAATGTAGTTCTACCACCACAATTGATTTATTCTTTATTAGAATGGTGCAGTTCTCTATTCTTTCTGCATGCAAAGTGACTGATGTAGATTAAGTTTGCAAGAAGTCTAATCATTACAATCTGTAATATTATATTAAGAATAAAAAAGTTCAAGACTGCATCATTCACATATGTCTGATAGGAATGTAAAATTATAGAGCCCCTCGGGGACACAGTTTGATAGTTTCTTACAAAGTTAAGCATACACTTACCATTAGATTCAGCAATCCCACTCTTATGTGTTAACCGCAAAGAACGGAAATTTATAACACAAAATGCCCATGTTTATAGCAACTATATTCATAATGGCCTTAAACTCAAAATAACCAAATGTTCTTCAGTGAATTAATGGATAAACAATTAGTATATTCATGCAAAGGAATACAACTCAGCAATAAAAAAAGAATAACTTAAAATGTCTCTCACACGCATTATGCTAAGTGAAAGTAACCACAGTCAAAAAGTTACTTACTAAATGATTCCAATAATATGTAATTCTAAAAAACTAAAACTATAGAGATGGAGAACATATAGGTGGTTGCCAGAGACTAAAGTTGGGGGGTGGATTTGATAAAAATTAAGTAGCACAGGGGTGCCTGGATGGCTCAGTCAGTTCAGCGTCAGACTCCGGATTTTGTCTCAGGTCATGATGTAATGGGTCATGAGATAGAGCCCACATCTGGCTTTGCGCTTAGTGCAGACTCTGTCTGAGATTCTCTCTCTTCTTCTCCCTTTGCCTCTCCCACCACTCATGCTCTCTCTCTGAAATAAATAAAATCTTCTTAAAAAATTAAGTAGCATAAAGGAACTTTTGAAGATGAGGAATCTATTCTATATTCTGATTGTGGTGATAGATACAGGACTCTTTGCATTTGTCATATCTCACAGAATTATTAAAAAAGTGTGAATTTTACTGTATAGAAATTTAAAAATCAGTATATTAAATATACAACATATAATAAAAAAACTAAATGGATGGCAATATAATATTTATTTAAAAGTAGTCTCCCCAAATATATATAGTGATCTTTGTATAAAATTATATGTTAAAATTATAATATATAGTTATTAGAAATACAGACAAGTTCAACAACACCATACGAAATGGAAATTAAAGTGATTGTAATGGTTTAGCTCAAGAAGTGGGATGTAGGGCAACAGGATTGGGGGCACCAATCCACATGTTTGGATGAGGACTGCTATCAGTTTCCTGGCTTTTGTTTCAAGTGGTGAGTTTTGAGTACTCATATTCTAAAAATATTACTTAGAAAACCCTAAATGGTTTCATTAAATAATCAAATAGACAAAAGTTGATAGTAAAATAGAAAATATTTCTAGTGTAATTAGCTTGCAGGCAGTTGAGAGAGAAAGAAAACAGAAAAGTAAATTGCCAAGAAAGACAGAATAAGAAGTTGTAATATAGGTTTCATTGGAGTCCCAGAAAGAAAAAAGATAAAAAATAAAGGAAAAGCATTATTTGAAAAGATAAGGGATGAGAAATTTTCAAAACTGATGAAAATCAGAAATCCTCAAACCTGCTGGGAATGGCCAGCAATCCCTGTTCCGACGGATGAAAGATGACTCCAAACTTTGCCGCAAAAGAGAGGAGAAGGCAAGGGGGTCAACGCTCAGAGATGAAGACCCATTGCCCTTCTTTCCTCCTGCTTTTATTGGTCCTTCAGGATAATCACAAATCTTTATCACTGTTTCTCAAGCATGTGATGTGTGACAAGGGGTCTTACTGGAACTAGGAGAATCTGTTTACAGGAAAGATAGGATATGCTAATCTGCATGTTTTACAAGTTCTGCTAAACATAGTCTAGGTGACAACGTGTACATCTCTTAGATCACAGGGTGGCTGTTTGGGCTAAGAAAGCTTCGGGGAAGGCATCCCCCCATAGCATTCCAACATCAGAGTGGTCACACAGGCCTCCACATTCTAAAGGCCTATGCCCTTCTCTGAAACATTCCCCAGCCCCCAGCGCCACCATGTTACATTTTAGCATGCCAGGTATTATGGATGATTTCATGCTCTACATTAACCCCAACACAAAACATAAAGTCCAATATTTATAAAGCAGAATAAATACAAAGAAATTGACACCTTTGTGCATTGTAGTATATTTCCAGAATATCAAAAACAAGGGAAAGTCCTAGGAACAGAGAAAAAGATAACTTGACAGCAGTCTTCTCAATAAAAACCAGAATGAATGATAGCTTTAATATGTTGTCAGTAAATAACTGTCAAACTATAATTCTATAATAAAAAAGTTATCTTTTGAACATGCATGCAGAATTTTTGTCCTTGGTAATAGCTAAGTAAATTATTAAATTGCCCTGTAGCAGATAAAAACTTCAGAGGATGTATCAAAAAAATCACCCTTTGCTTTTAGGCACTAGAGAGTGACAAACCAGGTCGTCTTCCTTTTGTCTTTCTTGACACAGAGTTGACACTTGGAAGTAGGAAACAGCACTGGATAAATTTCCTGTTGTCATGGCATCTAGCATGAGGGCACACACAGTCTTAATCATGTGGCATGGCTAAATCTACAAAATTCCTTTACTCTTTCTGATTTGAAAAATAAGACAACAGAACTTGGGAAAACCAAAACTGCTGAAAAGTGTGGGGGGACGACAAGAAAGGAGTAGAGAAGAAGTACCCCCAATTCTGTTTATTAACTTCCCCAATATTTGGGGGAAAGTGGAGCTACCACATGAAAGCAGAGTCTAGGGAGCCCAGCTAAACTGTACTGAGATTTTATCTGCCACCTAAGAGATATTGTCCAGCCAATTTAATAGTCTGTTAAAGTAACCAACTAACAATTCAATTTAAAAAAAGTACAACCAACCAACCAACAACAACAACAAAAGTCTTCAGATAATATAACACAACATAGATTCCCTACAACATAACATTTACAATGTCCAGAATAAAATCTATAATCACTCAACATGAAGAATCAAAGAAATATGATTTATTCTCAAAAGAAATGATTATCAAGGCATAACAACCCTATAATGGCACAGATGATGGAGGTGGAATTAACAGAAATTAATTTTGAAGGATATCATATTTATGCTTAATGGTATAAAGGAATATATATTTAAAACAAATGAAAAGATAAGAACTCTAAAGAGAGAAATATAAAACATAAAAAAAACCAATAGAAATTTTAGAAACAAAAAGTGCAGTATCTGAAATTAAAAATTCACTGAAAAACCTTAACAGGAAAATGGAATTGACACAAGAAATAGGCAGTGAATTTGAAAATAGATCAATTCAAGTCACTTGGTTCAAAGAAAAGAGAAACAGATTTGGAGGAAAAAAACAGAGCCTCAGAAAAAGTGTAACAATATCAAAAGGCATAACATGTGTAATTGGAGTCCCCAAAGAGAGGACCAAAAAGAATAAGGCAGATAACAATGAGAAAATAATGATTAAAAACATACACAATTTGAAGACATATATTTCTTGGAATCCCAAGAGAGTAGAAAAATATTAGAAGATTTTTGAAAGACATAAATTTATAGAGTCAAGAGATGAGTAAATTCCAAGAAGAACAAATATTACAAAGGAAAAAAAAAACCGTTCAGACACATTAGAGTCAAATTACTGAAAAGCAAACATAGAGGAAAGACTAGCAAACAACTAGAGCAACAACAACAAAAAAGTGTAACTTGGGCGCCTGGGTGGCTCAGATGGTTGGGCGTCTGCCTTCGGCTCAGGTCATGATCCCAGGGTCCTGGGATCGAGTCCTGCATTGGGCTCCCTGCTCCTTGGGAGCCTGCTTCTCCCTCTGCTTCTCTCTCTCTCTCTCCCCCCTTCTGTCTCTCATGAATAAATAAATAAAATCTTTAAAAAAAAAAGTGTAACTCATTACATAACGAGAAACAAGAATTCAAATGACCACAATTTCCTGGTCAGAAACTAGAGAGGCAACAAATCAGTGACAAAATGCTGAAATGAGAAAAATAAAGTTAATCCAGAATTTTTATCTAGCTAAAATTTTCCTCAAGAATGAAAACAGAGTAAAAACACATTTTGACACAGAAAAATAGGAGAACTGATCACCATCTGACTCATAATACCTGAAATACTAAAGGATGTTTTTCAAGCTGAAAAGAAATTTTATCTAAAAGAATACATATCTTTGGAAAGAAATAAAGAGCATCAGAAGTGGTTTGGCAAAATATAAACCCTGTTTTCCTCCAAAGTTCTTTAAGACACAGAACTGTTTAAAGCAAAAATTATGAAATTTTCATGTGTGTATAAGATGTAGATATAAAACCTAGAATAAATATATCATAAAGGAATGGCAATGGTAAATGGACTTATATACATCAAGGTTTTCAATATTTTTATCTGAAATGGTACAATATTAAGCCTAAGTAGACTGTGTAAATTTAAGGATGGATACTATTATCCTCAGAGTAACCACTTAAAAATGTGAAATTACTCAAAAAATATAAAAATATTAAAATAATAAGAGAATGAGAAACAAAGATCAAAGGGGATAAGCAAAAAACAAATTCTAAAGTGGTAGAAATAAATAAAAAAAGATCCACACTTACATTAAATATTAATGGAATACACATTCCAATTAAAAGTAAAAATTAATATAAAAATGGATGAATTAGATGTCACCAAAATGGCAACATAGGTTGTTCCTGACTTTGCTCCCTTCATAAGAAGAATTAACTAATCTATTCAAGAACAAGATACCACTGAGAGAATCCTAGAACATGGTGTTGAGGCGGAAGCATCCCCCTGCACCAAAGACACCAAGACAGACTGCATTAGAAGTGTAAAAGGAGTGGCTACATGTTGACAGCATTCTTACACCCCCAGGCTAGCAGAGCACCACAAGGAGAGGACTTTTCTGTGCCTGCAGTTCCTCTAGTGAGAAAAGAGAGCCCAGGTGGAGCAATGAGCCTCCTTCAGCATTCTGGGTCACTTTTTGGGAGCCCGTAGTCTGATCTCATACCATGGGGATTGCAGGAGAATCTGTGGGGCTCAACCATTGGTAATCTGATTGTAATGGGGAAAGGGGAAAAGCTTACAACAACCAGCACATGGATCTTGGCAGACCAAGTTCTTGCCTGCAGTGGCCAAGTAGTAATCCCAACCAGTTGCTTTGCTAATCTGCAGAACCAATTTAGGGGTGCACTCTGACCAAGGTACATGGCAGAGTGCAGATCTGCCTGATTCAGATCCTCAAAAGGAGGAGTACTGCTGGCCCTAGAGCATAGTTTGCTCATGCCCAATCTAGGAGTTGAATCACAGCCCTACTTGCTGTAGAGAGCTTCTTCTGGCTCCATCTGACCAGAAGGGCTGGCAAGAACTCCTAGAAGCTGTGTGGCCCAGTGGTGCTTGAACCAAGAGTTGAATGAGCAGAATTGATCACCCCCAGAGCAAAGCCTATAGTGGGAATAGATGGCAGGGGGCTGATTCATAGCCAAGGCTGAGGGTAGCTCCTGGCCTCTCTTGGCTACAAAATCTGTTGAAACTGAGAATAGCTGGGAATAGTCTCTTTCCATAGGTAAAGGAGCTGAGACATAGCCCTATCCACTGTAGTGAGTGCTTTCTGGCCCCATCTGACCAGAAGGGCTGGCAACAACTCCTGGAATCTGTGCAGCATAGTGTCACTCAAGCTAAGAGATGAGTGGGTAGAGTTGATAGTTTGCAGAGCAAAGCCAGTGGCCCTGTTTGTTCATGGCCCTGTTTGGAAGGTGGGTCAGCTTGAGTTAAGACAACAAAGAGTTTTACCAGCTTTTGAGCTGTACCAGAGCAGGAAATCTAATTCATAACCCATAACAAATACTTACTGTTTTTTGCAGCCTTCAGCCTGTCTGATGAAAGAATCTAACCAGAGAACATAGAAAGCTGCATAGCCCACTCAACAGCCTTATGTACAGTGGCACTCAAACAGGGAGCACACCCCATGGTTATCTGGTCTGCAGAGCAAAAGTTGGAGCCTCACCTGACCACAACATTCAGTACACACTCTGGCCTGATTGGGGTCTCCAAGTATGGGCTATACAGGCCCTGGGTCCTATCCTGCTGCCCTGCCAGGAAATGAAACAATTCATAGCCCCATCTGCTAAGAATCTTTTTACCAATCAATAATTACTTTAAATGTAAATGGATTAAATTCTCTAATCAAAAACACAGAAAGGCCGAGTGGATCAAAAAATAAGTTCCAAAAATATGCTGCACACAAGAGAGTAATTTTCACTTTAAAGACACACACAGACTGAGAGTAAAACAATGGAAAAAGACATTTCAATCAAATGGAAACCAAAAAAGGCAGAGGTAGCTATATATACATCAGACAAAATAGACTTTTAAAATGGTAAAAAGAAACAAAGAAAGTCATTATATAATGGTAGAGTCAATATATCAAGAAGATAGAAAAACTGTAAATATTATGTACCCAACATTGAGGCACCTAACTATACAAAGCAAAAACTAACAAAGCTAAAAGGAGAAATAAACAGTAATAATAATTATTGAAAACTGTCTCTAAAAATGGATAAATCATGCAGAGAATCAATGAGGAAATGGTGGACTTGAACAACACTACAGACCAAATGGACCTAACAGACATATACAGAACAGTATATTTAATAACAACAGAATGCACATTCTTCTTAAGTGTACATGGAATGTTTTCTAGGAAAGACCACATGTTAGGCCACAAAACAAGTCTTAGCAAGTTCAAGAAGACTGCAATCATATCAAGTATCTTCTTTAACCACAATTGGCATGAAACAAGAAATCAATAATGAGGAAAACTGGAAAATTCATGAACACAGAAATTAAACAACACTCTTTCTGAACAACCAGTGGATCAAAAAATAAAAATGAAATAAAAAAGGTTTCTTGAGACAAATGAAAATGGAAACACAACATACTAGAACTTGTGAAATGCAGCAAAAGCTATTCCAAGAGAGAAATTCATAGCAATAAATACATACTTTAAGAAACAAGAAAGATCACACATAAACAACCTATCTGTGCTTTAAGGAAACTGAACCCAAAGTTAACAGATAAAAGGAAATAATAAAAATTAGAGCAGAAATGAATGAAATAGAGAAGAGCGAAACAAAAGATTAACCAAACTAAGAATTAGTTCTCTGAAAAGCTAAACTAAATTAACAAACTGTTAGCTAGACTAATCAAGGAAAAAATGAGAGAGGACTCAAAACAACAAAATTGTAAGTGAAAAAGGACATTATAATGGCTACTACAGAAATTCAAAAAACTACTATGAACAACTATATGCTAACAGGTTGAACAATTAGCAGAAATGGGGAAATTCTCAGAAACATATAACTTACCAAGACTGAATCAGGAAGAAAGAGAAAATCTGAATAGACCAATTACTAGTAAGGAGAATAAATCGGTAATAAAAAATCTCCCAACCAAGAAAAGCACAGCACCAGATGGCTTTACAGGTGATTTTTACCAAACATTTAAGGAAGAATTAATACCAATCCTTCTGAAACTCTTCCAACAAATCAAAGAGGAGGGAATACTCCCAAACTCATTTTATAAGACTATCATTATCTTGGTACCCAAAACAGAAAAGAACACTACAAAAAAGAAAACTATAGGCTAATATCCCTGATAAATAAAGATGCAAACATTTTTTATAAAATACTAACAAACAAAATTCGGAAGCAAAAATTGATCATTTTGGATTTATGCCTGGGATGCAAATACGGTTCAACATATGCAAAGGAATAGAATAAATGTTGAAAGCAATAATGACTGAAAAATTTCCAAAGTTAATGATAGACACCAAACCACAGATTCAGGAAACTTAGCAAACACTAAGCAATATAAATACCAAAAAATCTTTACCTAGAAATATCATATTCACACTGCAGAAAAAACAAAACAACAAAAATCTTGAAAGAAGACAGAAGGAAAAAAAATAGAAGCAAGGTTAAGAATTACATCAAATACAGCTTCAGAAGCCATGTAAGCAGGGAGAGAATGGAGTGAAATACTTAAAGTGTTGAAAGAAAGAACTTGTCCTCCAGTTTTCTTGGGTCAAGTCTCCTATGAGTAATAATTCCTGAGTTCTCTCTTATTTAAAACTGTGTGCAGTGCTTATATGTAACAAATAACTTGTCTGGATATAAAATCCTTGATTCTTCTCTCTTCTCTTAAATATCCTGTAGATGTTACCTCACTGTCTGCTGACGCTGAATGTTGCTGGGGAGAAGTATAATGCCAACCTGATTTATTTTCCCTTACAAGTGACTTATTTTCACTCAATTTTCCAAAAAATTCTTCCCTTAACTGAAGTCCAATGATTTTACTATAATATATTTCAGTGTTAAGAATTTGAAGTAAATATTCCTGAGTACATGGTATGCCTTTTCAATTTATAGATGAAATTGTCTTTTAATTCAGGGAAGTTTTCTTGAATTATGGTTTTAAATATTTGTTCAATTTTAGTTTTTCTTTATATTTTCCATGATTTTGCCTTTTTTCTTCCTAATATAATGTGATCGTCACTTACTGTTGCCCGGCCATCTTTCACCAGACCTGCTGTACTTCTCATTTGATGATTTCCTTCATAGTCACAATCAGTTTATTAAAAGACCATCAAATTTACTTTGCAATGTTATGATCTAGGGTTCAACTGCTTTGTAACTACTTTTTAGAACTCATCTGTTGAAAAGTTATGCCGTTTCTTTCTTTCTTTCTTTCTTTCTTTCTTTCTTTCTTTCTTTCTTTCTTTCTTTCTTTCTTTCTTTCTTTCTTTCTTCTTTCTTTCTTTCTTCTTTCTTTCTTTCTTTCTTTCTTTCTTTCTTTCTTTCTTTCTTTCTTTCTTTCTTTCTTTCTTATTAGAGTATTTTGGTTGTTAGAATTTTAAGATAATATAGCTAGGTAAATGTTAAACTTGGTCACAGTACAATTAACTAACTCTATTATCATATTTCTGAACTGCTTACCTTGTTTGCAGCACTGCTTCCCTAATCCCTGTGGCCACATGAGCTTTTGGTTATCAAGAATATATATTACCTTTCTCTAATGAAGAAAAATTAGGTGTCCTTGACATCTTAGCACCATGTATCTCACTAAAAATAGACTGAATTTACAATATTCTGCTCTTTCACTGGCACTTCAAAGAAAGGAAGTCTTCTCTCATCCTCAAACTGGATCTACGGACAAGTTAATTGAGATTCTCAGCCAGGTAATTTGTGCAAATTCTGGCATATGTTTGTACATATATATTTTTCCGGGGATCGGGTTTGTTATTTTCCTTATATTCACAAGGGAGTCCAAGAACAACAACAACAACAACAAAAAGTTAAGGGTCATTTGCATGGAAGAAAGAGTACTAAAATAAGACCTAAGGCAATCATAATTTGTGCCATTTACAGGCTAAGCCAGCACATCACTTACTACCTCTAAGGAATCAATGATTTTTTTTTTAAGATTTTTTTTATTTATTTATTTGAGACAGAGAGAATGAGAGAGAGAGAGAGCACATGAGAGGGGGGAGGGTCAGAGGGAGAAGCAGACTCTCTGCCGAGCAGGGAGCCCGATGCGGGACTCGATCCAGGGACTCCTGGATCATGACCTGAGCTGAAGGCAGTCGCTTAACCAACTGAGCCACCCAGGTGCCCAGGAATCAATGATTTTAAAACTTTTTTACCTTCTGTGATTCTAAGGCTAGAAGCTTTTCTCAAATGCTGGTTCTGTCAACAAATCTATAACAGCAATTCACAGATATCCCTTCTTTGTTATCTTCATTATGTGGTGCAATAATCCAATTTTGCTTTAGTCAGAGTTGTGGCCAGCTGAGTGTAAAGCTATAAAATACTCTTAGTCTTAGACCTAAAAAACACTGAAGATCCAACAGAGTGCACAGATTCCAGCTCTTGAAGCCACTATTTTTTAATGACATTTAGATTGAGCTTTCAAGGTCAGAGTTAAAAGAGAACACTTAATTTAGAAGGAAAGCTGCTGTGGACAGCAATATAAAGCTCACACAGAAAAAGATTGGTCATTTTTCTTTGGTTATTTTTATGCTCAGGTTAGAAGTTAAGATAGTAAGAAATCACTCAAAGGAAATTTCTAACAACTAGTCATCCCCTAACCTCACACCCTTCATAGCTTATTAAAGAAAAAACAAAACAAAAACAAATTTGGTGTTAAGAGATTTGAATCTATCAAAAAGCAAATGGTCTCTAGGCAACAACATAATATGACTTAAATTATAAAAGAAGACTATCATTTAGAGTAGTGGTATTCGAAGTGGATTCCTTACAACTCTACCTCAGCAGCCACTTTCTCTGGCAAATGGGTATCAAACTAAATGAGACTTAAAGACCCTTCTTTAATCAGAATTTTCTTTTTAATCTATTATAATTGCTTATAAGGTTTTGAATGAAAAAAGTTTCAGCACTAAACTAGTTAAACAAACAAACAAACAAACAAATAAGTAAATAGTTTGAAAATTATAACTATAAGGCAAAATGAGGTTAGAAAGACCCTGGTGTCGTTCTCCATTGAGAAGGTGCTATTCTTTTACTATACATGGGAACTGCAGATATAAAAGTCAGTCCAGAACATGACCCTCATTTTCCAAGATGGTAAAGGGAAGGGTACTACAGATACTCTCTTAATCTCCAAATAACTTAATCTATATATTAATGTACAATATAAAGTATACTGACTTGTTTTTTTTTAAGATTTTATTTATTTGACGGAGAGAGAGACACAGTGAGAGAGGGAACACAAGCAGGGGGAGTGGGAGAGGGAGAAGCAGGCTTCCCACTGAGCAGGGAGCCCGATGTGGGGCTCGATCCCAGGACCTTGGGATCATGACCTGAGCTGAAGGCAGACGCTTAACGACTGAGCCACCCAGGCACCCCTATACTGACTTATTAAATGCATTTAGCTAGGAGACTAATCTCTGCTATGCTGTGCTCTATAGCTTTTATCAGTTCAACTATATGCTTACCAAAAATCAGTTGCACTCTTCCCAAGACCCGTTACATCATTGTGTCATTGTACTTATGTAATTTAACTAAATATCGCATAAACAAATGAGTTTATAATAGTAGACAGAAGGCTGTTCTATGAATGCTTTTGAACTTTTCAATAATAATGAGTTTCTAAAAAAGTTGCTGTTCAATTAAAGTGGGCAAGGCCACTTAAAAGTCTGTAAAGTTCATAAAATATAGGTATTTCTGGAGAAGTTGAGGAAGATGGTGGAGTAGAAGGCTCCTGAGCTCATCTTGTCCCATGGACACACTGAGGAAATATCTATATCCATACAACTAGCTTTAAAAATGACCCAAAGTCCTGCAGAACAGGTCTTCCACAGCTGGTCATAGAGAGATGGCAAAATTAACACGGGTAAGAGGGTCAAAGACGCACTCAGGAAGCAAATTCCCAATGTGACTAACCACAAGTGGGAGGGACATCACAAGAATGGGGGAGTGAGGGGATTAAACCCCATACCAGGGACCACCAGCCCTGGGGACTCACACTGGGAAGACAAGTGTTCATGACACCTGGCTTTGAAAATCAGTGAGGTTTAACTCCAAGAGAGCTAGAGGGTGATAGGAAACTAAGTCCCAGCCCTTAAAGAGCCAGCAAGCTCATTAACTAGGCACAAGACACAGCACAGATGCAGCAGTTTGAAAAGTGCCTGGGTAATACACGAAGGGGATTTACTGACCAAGAATGGGTGCTAGAGGGACAGGGATCTGCAGGAGATTTCTCTGGGAATAAAAGTGCTTAGGGGTACCATTTTTTCAAGACCTCCCCCAAGCTAAATAGCTAGGTGCTTGCAGGAGCCAGTGTTAACACTGTCTACCTTGTTAGCACTGTAGCCTGCAAACTATAAGACACTGATAAAAAGAAATTGAAGATGACACGAACAAATGGAAAACTATATCATGCTCAGGGATCAGAAGAATTAATATTGTTAAAATGCCCATACTACTCAAAGCAAACTACAGGCTCATTGCAATCCCTACCAAAATACCAAAAGCATTTTTCACAGAACTAGAACAAAGAATCCTAAACTTTGTATGGAACACAAAAGATTCTAAATAGCCAAAACAGTCTTGAGAAAAAAGAACAAAGCTGTGAGTATCAGCAACCCCAGATTTCAAGATATACAACAAAGCTATAATAATCAAAACAGTATGGTATTGATACAAAAATAGACACACAGATCAATGCAACAGATAGAGAGCCCAGAAATAAGCCCACACCTATATGGTCATTTGATCTATGATAAGGGAGACAAGAACATACAATGGGAAAAAGACAGTCTTCAATAAATGTTGTTGAAAAAAACAACACAGATACATGCAAAACAATGAAACTGGACCACTTTCTTACACCATACACA
Source organism: Callorhinus ursinus (assembly GCF_003265705.2). Classification (NCBI taxonomy): domain Eukaryota; kingdom Metazoa; phylum Chordata; class Mammalia; order Carnivora; family Otariidae; genus Callorhinus; species Callorhinus ursinus. The sequence goes on along the minus strand of NW_027397066.1, from coordinate 94,292,278 downwards.
AAAATAAACTCAAAATGGATGAAATACCTATATATGAGACTTGAAACCATAAAACTCCTAAAATGTGCTTAGCAGTATATTTATGGATATGTCTCCTTGAGCAAGGGAAACAGAAGCAAAAATAGATCCACTGGGACTACACCAAAATAAAAAGCTTTGCATAGCAAAAGAAACCATCAACAAAAGGAAAAGGCAGTCTATTTGAATGGGAGAAGATATTTTTAAATGGTTTATCTGAGAAGTAGTTAATATCCAAAATATATAAAGAACTTATACAACTCAACATCAACAACAATAACAACAACAATCCGATTATGGACAGGACACCTAATTTTTCCACAGGAAAAATACAAATGGTTAACAGGCACATGAAAAGAGACTCTACCTCACTAGTCATCAAGGGAATGCAAATCAAAACCACAACGAAATATCACCTCATATCTATAGAATATCTAAAAAAAAAAACAAAAAAGAAAGACAAACAAGTGTTAGCAAGGATGTGGAGAAAAGGGAACTCCTGTGCACTGTTGGTAGGAATGTAAATTGGTACAACCACTGTGGAACACAGTAAGAAGGTTCCTCAAAAAATTAAAAAAGAAATACCATATGATCCAGTAATTCCACTACTGGTATTTACCAAAGAAAATGAAAACACTAATTTGAAAAGACAAACACACTCTTACGTTTACTGCAGCTTTATTTACAATAGCAAGATATGGAAGCAACCCAAGTATCCACCAATAGATGAATGGACAAAGACGATGGGGTGTATATATGCAGTGGAATATTACTCATCCATAAAAAAGAATCAAGTCTTGCCATTTGCAACAGTTTGGATGGACCTAAAGTGTATCAGGCTAAGTGAAATAAATCAGAGAAAAATATCATATGATTTCATTTATATGTGGAATCTAAAAAACAAAACAAACAGAACAAACAGACTCTTAAATGAGAATAAATGAGTGGTTGCCAGAGGGGAGATGGGTGGGAAAATGGGTAAAATAAGTGAAAGGGACTAAGAGGTGAAAGTTTATAGTTATAAAATAATTAAGTCATGGAGATGAAAAGTACAGCATGGGGTATATAGTCAATAATATTTTAATAATGTTGTACGGTGACAAATGGTGACTACACTTATTGTGGTGAGCACTGAATAATTGTCCAAACACTATGTTGTACACCTGAAATTAATATAACATTGTATGTCAACTATAATTAAAAAAATGGACTTGTAACTGGCTTCAACTTTGGATGTGTTTACCACCTCACACAGATAAATTGGCAGAAGATAGAAGCCTTAAGTCTATAATCATTGTCTGATCATTAAGATATGAAGACACAGAATCAACCTCTAGGAATCCAAGTTAAACAATAAAAACAAAAATAAGAAAAACTGGGGAGATATATTGATGGCCACTGTGGAAGAGAAAAGTAGATAAGATGACTTGGCCAGTTCATGTCAGTCAGCCTTTGTTCTTGACCACCCCATTTCTTTTAAGGGTTCATGAACAGAGTAGACATGCAGGCAGGGATAGATGCCATTCATGGACCCAGTAGCATGGGCTTCCCCTCATCAGGGTTGATCCTTATACCACCACTGCTGAACGTATGATCTACCAGAAACAGAGATCAACACTGGTCCCTTGAAATTGTATCATACCTCAAGGAGACCAAGTCGGTTGCTGGCAAGTCGATTATAAATCAGAACTCTTCTATTCTGAAAAGGCAAAAAATCAAACCGACCAAGTTTGACACATAGTCTATATATGGATTTGCCTCCCCTGCTTAGTTTCTCAGCCAGCACTATTTTCCCAGGGCTCTCAAAATCTTATCCACCAATAAGAGATCCTGTGAAACATTGCTGTGGACCAAGAGGCCCACCTCACAACAGAGGTGTACCATGGGTCCCACTGACTTTATCATAAACCACACCTCTAGAAGTTACCAAACTCTTGAAGGTATAGTGGAGGTACCAGTTTGGATATGACACATTTTAATAATGGAACTGTAATCTGCAGAATTAGGTATATACATTTTAAAGATCGCTGCTATGATGCTATGTTCCCAATTGATGAAGACATAGGTTCAGAAATGCTGTGTTAGGGGCACCTGGGTGGCTCAGTTGGTTGAGCGTCTGCCTTGGGCTCAGGTCATGATCCCGGGGTCCTGGGATGGGGTCTCACATCGGGCTTCCTGCTCAGCCGGGAGCCTGCTTCTCCCTCTGCCCTCTGCCTTTCCCCTTGGCTCATTCTCTCTCTCTCTCTCTCTGTCAAAAAAAAAAAAAAGAAAAGAAAAAAGAAATGCTGTGTAACAATTTACCACAGACTTGGCAGCTTCAAACAACACACATTTATTATCTCGCAGTTTCTGTGGCCAAGAGTCTGGGCACAGCTCAGCTGGATCCTCTGCTTAGAGTCTCACAAGGCTCCAGTCAAGACATCCAGGCTGCATTTCCATTTAGAGGCTTGGCTGAGGAGGAATCTGTTTCAAAGCTCACTATATTAGTTTCCTGAAGCTGCCATAATAAAATATACAAACTGAGTGGCTTAAAACAACAGAAATTGTCTCATCACTCTGGATGCCATAATCTGAAATCAAGGTGTCAGCAGAGCCATGCTCCCTCTGAAACCTGTAGAAAAAATCCTTTGCCCGTTCTCCCTTCTAATGTTTGCTGGCAATCTTTGGCCTTTGTTGGTTTTTGGATGCATCACTCCAATTTCTACCTGTGTCCTCACATGGCTATCTTCTCCCTGTGTGTCTTCTTCTCTTGTAAGGACATCAGATATATTGAATTGAGGACCTACTATACTCCAGTATTATCTTAACTACTTACAAACACAATGACCCTATTTCCAAATGACATCATATTCTGAGGTACTGGGGGTTAGGACCTCATCATATCCTTTTTAGAGGACACAATTCAAGCAATAACACTCATTGGGGTTGTTAGCACAATTCATTCCCTTGTGGTTGTAGGATTCAGGTCCCTAGCTTCTTGCTGGCTGTCAGCTGTCTCCCACAGTTCCTAGAGGCTGCTTGCAGTTTCTTGACACTTGGGCTTTTTCAGAATGGCTGCTTATTTCATCAAGCCATCAAGGAGAATCTCTCTAGTATAATCATGGAAGTGACATCTATACTGGGTTGCCTGGAACTTAAAGGGAGTCTTTCATCTTGATGGCTTACCTCTCTTCTCAAAGGTGGAGCTTGAAGGTTCTCAAGTCCCATGGACTTGTCTCTAACACTTTTCCACTAAGGCATGAGCTTGGTGCTGAGTCACCACTTCTGTCAACTATCTGGCTTCAAAAATTTGCTGTGTTCTCAGCTTTTCTCGCACCAAAGTTAATTGCACTGTGCGAGAAATTTAAGAAAGCATTCAAGTTAATTTTTCCCCTGATTTTGATTCACAGATCTTGGCCATAGTTCTTTGAACTATACTGGTTTTCTGGTCAAGTTCCATGGTCCCTTCTGCATTGTGCACATTTTTTATAAACTCCTTATTTAATTCAAAATCTTTTTAACTCAAAATCTTTAAGCCCTCTACCAGAATGAGTGATAAAAACTTGGCATATGTGTCCTTACTGCATTCTACTCTTCCAAAAACTTACTTGAAAACTAGTAACAAATCATGCAACAGGATTGACATATCCTTGACTTTCAGCTCATACACAACTTTAAGAGAAATGTTTTGAAAACTCTCTAAAATCTGAAGGGTGGCAGAATATATCAGCCCAATATATGGCCACAGGAGATCAGAACATGTCACCACAAAATATTCTGCTTTTGTATATTATTTTGAGCTATAGCCACCTGAAAACAGCAGATGCAGGGAGAAGCTTTCCTTGAATTTCCCCTTATCTGCCTAAAGACAGATCCTCAGATCCTTCAAAAGGAACTTAATTGTCATAAATTTCCTCCCTGGCTATTTCATCAACCAGGGAATACTGACCCTTATCACAGGAGAAGGGACTAAAAGTCAACACAAACCCCAAACTTTGTCACAAGCCATCACACCTCCCATTGATTCTTCTAATGGCGCATTCATCTTTCTAAAGTTCATTTATTCTCCCCTAAGAGGCACCCTTTCCTTTCCCTATTAAGATAGTATTTAAGCCTGAGAAGCCACCACTTTGAATTAGTCATTTTCCCTTGGTATCTCCCATGTGTGCATGAGGTAGACATGTTAATAAGCTTCTGTTTGTTTTTTCTCTTGTCAATTTGTCTTTTATTACAGGTGTCTCATCCAAGAACTCAGAAGGATAAAGGGAAAATTATTTTTCCTCCTCTATAAACCTGTTTTGTTTCTTCATTTTCACACTTAAAACATTTGCCTAATACATTTTTCATGGTTCACAATTATCATCCCCAGACTTTTGCCTCGCCTTAAAAACTCAAAACACTTTCACTTTTCGTACCTAGGATAACAAAGAACACAGGGTTTTCAAACTAATTTATGATTGGTGGTTTCAAGTGATATCCCTAGTGCATAAAAGGGTGGTCTCCTAACCACATTTGCTTTGGCCTATCTACCTCTCTGCCTTATCACTCATGGATATGCCTTTTATTTTTAACAAAAGCAATTTATCTTGAAGAATTTTTAAGAAACCTTGCCAAACAACTGGAATTCCAAAACACTGTATAGGTGACATGTCCTGTAGGAGGTTTTGGAAGGAAACCAAGGTAAACTCACAGAATAGCATACTTCTGGTTCTCTGGTTAAAGAATAACAATATTCTTTTAGAATAATGGATATTTTTATTTAAATATAGATATAGACTTAGACTTACGCATATACCGTGTTCAACTATCTCGGATAGTAGCATCTGCTTCCCTGTTAGATGTCATTTTAGCACTTTTCACTTCTACTGATGAAAGAAGAGAATTGAAGTCCATAATCACAGAATCAAATCAGCCAGGAAAACTGACACACATAGATAGGCCTTTACTTTGTATTAGTGTCCACGAAGGTGCAGAAATATGGAAGGGGTTTTCAATTTTATTAAATTCTATCCAAAACATATACAGTTTTAATTTTAAATGCTTGGAGCATCTCATATGACTACCCACTGACTGTTGGCAGTCACTTTCATCAAAGACTTTCTCCCACAACTCCTCCGCATTTAACCTTTGCTTCTTCCCATTAGGTCTTTTACTTGGTTTGTGTTTTGGATGTTGATTAGTAATCTCTGTCTAGTTATGTTATTGAAAAGGGTCCAAAGTGTGTGTGTGTTCGGGGAAGTTAGGATGGCAGTGAAGGAAATAATTACATCCTGTGGTAGAACTGGTGAGTTGGGGAAAGTCTCATGGTGACCCATCTTCAGGGTCTATTTATAAAAAGTATTCGTACATTTTACCCTGGCAAGATTGAATCCTGCATGAATATTTTTTATGTATTTATGCTAAAATAACTATCCCACATTGTGTTGTAGTATGAAAAGCCATTCTCTGTATCCTACTTAGCCTTGCTTAGATGTAGTCTTTCACATCACAGTGACCACTGCCTATTGAAAGGATGAATGTGCATCCCTGATCTGGCAATTAAAAACAGCCTTCTTTGGTGACTCTGTCACAAACTGGATAACAAACTCCTGCCTATTCAATCTATTTCTCATCTGGTGAGTCCATCTTTGTTTTCCTTGAAGATACTAGGACAGATTTGTTGTACATAGAAAAGGCTATATATTATGAATAGATTATGAGTAGAGTTTGGCATTATACTTAAATCTAATGTATATCAAAATTCTTGAGGTATAGGGCGCCTGGGTGGCTCAGTTGGTTAGTGACTGCCTTTAGCTCAGGTCATGATCCTGGAGTACCCAGGATCGAGTCCCACATCGGACTCCCCTCTGACCCTCTCCCCTCTCCTGCTCTCTCTCACTCTCTCTCTCTCAAATAAATAAATAAAATCTTTAAAAAAATTCTTGAGGTATAGTTATTTAATAGAATGAGTATCCTATGATCCTTAGTAATTAGTTATTAATCCATTTTTATCTCATTACATTCTTACCAAAACAATGTGTCAAATTAGAAACTTATCTACAATTGTCTTAAGACAATAAGACAGAGAGGTACATTTTAAAATCAGAGAGAAGTCAAGATTCACATGGAGCATTTGGCCAGGGAGAGAGATATGTTGGGCATCCTGGGCAGCCCCTCAGACCAGAGGCACAGGGGTCCAGGTTGGATGAGGATTGTGGCAAAGAAGGGAGAAGAGAGTTTGCCAAAGGTAAAGTGAATGGAACTGATGAGAAATAGCTCTTCTTTTGCAACTCTGCTTAGAGCTTGTTTTTATGGAATCAATCAGAGAGCACAAACGGAAAGAATTAAAGAAGGGAAAATGTGTACGTTTAGCTTATTTCCTCTTCCCATGCCTGTCATGGTAAATGTTGGCGTCTGTTATAGACTGGATATTTGTACCCTTCCAAAATTTTTATGCTGAAATCCCAAACCCCAATGCAGTAGTGTTAGAAGATGAGGGTGCCTGGGTGGCTCAGTCGTTTAGCGTCTGCCTACGGCTTAGGTCATGATCCCAGGTTCCTGGGATCGAGCCCCGCATTGGGCTCCCTGCTCCGCGGGAAGCCTGCTTCTCCCTCTCCCACTTCCCCTGCTTGTGTTCCTGCTCTCGCTATCTCTTTCTCTGTCAAATAAATAAAATCTTTAAAAAAAAAAAAAGAAGAAGAAGAAGATGAGGTCTTTGGGGGGAAAAAAAGATGAGGCCTTTCGGAGGTGTTTAGATCATGAGGGCACAGCCCTCATAAATGCGATTAGTGTCTTTATAGAAGAGAACTCCAGAGAGCTCTCTCCTTATTTTCCCCCAGTCTCATGAGGAAATAGTGAGAAGATGGTCACCTATGAACCAGGAAGTGAGCTCTCACCAGACACTGAATCTGCTGGGACCTTGGCCTTGGACTTCTCAAGCCTCCTGAACTGTGAGAAACAAGTGTTTGTTGTTTAAGCTACTCAGTCAATGGCAGTTTGTTGTAGCAGCCTGAATGGACTAAGATGGTGTCCAAAATTAGAAAGTATTAGAAAGTTATATAAGACCAGAAACTTTATTTTGATTACTGCTATCTTGTCTATACTTAGAACAGTGCTTAGGACTTAGACATTATTCAGTAAATACTTGATGAATGTGTGAAAATAAATGAATGAATGAGTGAGTGCATTACATACATTATATACTGTAAAGCATTTCATGTATATAAAGAAAGGAAGTCACTTCTAACTCACAGGTTCTCTACATAAAAGGCTCATCTGAAAATAAAAAGATATGCTATTAGATAATATTTCAAAATCACACTGATGAATTAACCATTAGTTAATAAAAGTAAAAACTATAGATTATTCTTTTGTATCTGTATTCTTAAGATTCTCTAAACAAGGTTCTCTCGACTTTACAGATCAGGCACTCCCATCATATTTTGAGCATGCACCCTAATATATATACCCCAATTTAGTTTCACATTGTAGCCAGTTGCAACGGTACTCATGTATTGTCATATTGTAAGACATACAGAAAATAGATATACAAAAATAGGTGATAAAGACAAAATATATAAAATATGCTATTTCAAATAATTTTTATTTGTAATGATAGAGTAATCATTTTTCCTCTCAATAAAAATATGATTAGTAAGAATATAGTTCTGTGAGAATGATGAGATTGAACATGATATATTTAATTGAATCATCATGAATTTTATTTCCTTGTGGCTAAAACAGGGCTAATATCAGAAGTATCAGGTCAATCATTTTCTTACTGCTTTTCTCTTTATATTTGCATTATCAGAATTATATACAAACAATTTTATTAAAGGGACTTTTTTATGCTACTTGTCTAGTTTTTAAGGATTAGTACAGTTTACATAATATAATGTTTCTATAAATACATTTAATGGGGACAGAAAGGTTTCAATACTTAACACACTTCTATAAAAAGACCAAAAAGTAAGAATGATACCTTCAAAATGTCAGGATGCCCTGGATGTATTAGGGATAGTGGTATATGTGCAAGGATCTGACCTGCAGAGCAGATGAAGGAGCCAGCATCAATCCATATATTAAAGAGTATAAAAGACTAATCTCTTTCTCATTTCAGAAAAAAAGATATGAATAGAAGTTCTAATATATTCCCCCACTACAAAGTTGTTTATACCTGGTGACCTTTTTGAGAACTTAATAAACCTTATTTCAATATACATATGATTGCTATGTTTTATTATAGTCAAGGGTTTAAGATGGAGGAGGACAATTCAATTGTTAAAACTTAAAGGACAATAAGAGTCCTCTTACTGTAAGATCTTCATTCTACCAATGGTACAACTGAATTTCAGAGATATGTGGCATGCCTGCTATACTATAAATATTTCTTCTGTTATCCTTGTATTTCTATATGGCATATTTTATTATTAATATGTTCTAAAATTAATGCTAAAAAGAAGCTAAAATGTAGTTCTTTCACACTAGATTACTACAACATAAATTTTCAGAATGTAAATCTCAGAAAATAACTTTGGAAATGTGTGTACAAATTAATCTTGTGAGGATTCATGCAGATTTAATTCTGTCATTATAAGAGGAAACATATTATGACTGAGGGAATCATAAACTTAACCCCAGTAGGTGAACACAAAATGTACACGTATTGAAGTGTTGAGCTACTGAAAATAATGATCTCAAAGGTATTTTTTCAGTCAAATGAAAGTCCTTTATTTAAGAAAGTAAAATATAAAACTTCATGTCATTTTTCTGCCTTATTCATATTTTCCTACTGCTTCAAATGGTAAGCATCTGTAGTGCTCATAGTTACTCCTGTAAGTTGGCTAGTGATAGTTATGTAGACCTGTGTTTAAAACCAGACCTATTATTTAAGGCAACATAATTTGGGGAATATTTTTTAACCTCCCTGGACCTCAATCTCCTAGTCAGGAAAACAGGAATACAAAAAAAAAAAAAAAGAAAAAAGGAAAAAAAGAAAGAAAAAGAAATTAATACCATCTATGAACTAAGAGAGAGAACATAAATAAATACTGGCACAGTCCCTGAACTTCAACTGCCTTGTCTTCTTGAGGGCTTTGATGCCGTCTGTGCCGGTCTTGAGCCTATTTGCCTTAAGATTCATTTCTTGTCATTTCCTTGCTCTGCTCTGTGTGGCAGAAGGCTGACTCTGCAGGCTGTCTTTCTCAGGCTCCTGATTCAGCCAGTATTTAGCAGAGTCTGGCCGATGGGAGGCCTCAGGGGAAGGTTGGAAGGTGACAAGAAGGAGAATGCACACCTTTCTGGGCCTCGGGTTGAGGGTCTAGAAGCTACCACAGCTCATGTAATGGCTCAGTGCCCACTGGGCAGGCTGCTGTGGCTCCAGCCCCAGCTGTGTGACTTCACTCCTGAACTCTGGTAACTCACTTCCCATCACCCCTCTGATTTGGGGGTGATAGTAGCTTTCTGCAGTTGTTATTCAGAGTTATCTCCTGTCTTCCATTTAGCTTCTTTGCTCGTTTATCACTTGTGTAACAAAATGCTTATGCTGAAATTTCCTCTTTCTTAAAATCTCAAATGCTTTCTGCTTTCAGGTTAGACCTAGTATTAGTTTTCTGTTGTTATGGACCAAATTATTCAAATTTAACAGCTTAAAAGAACATTCATTTATTATCTCATAGTTACAGGTAAATTCCACATGGGTTTAACCTGATTTCCTGTTTAGGGTCTTGCAAGGCTGAAGTCAAGGTGCCTGCTGAGGCTGTGTTCTTATTTGAAAACTCTGGGGGAGAATCTGCTTCCAAATTCATTCACATTGTTGGCAGAATTCAGTTACTCACAGTTACAGGTCTTCATTTCCTTGCCAGCTGTCAGCTGGCGGCTGCTCTCAGTCTCTGCTTTTCACACCGCCCAGCCCCTCCATCTCAGCAATGGAGATCATTTGTTCCTCATGTCCAATCCCTCTCATGCTTTGAAATCTCTGACCATAGAAGAAAACTGTCCTCCTTTTAAGGGTTTGAGTGATTAAGTTAAGCCCATCTGGATAATCTGTTTTATTTTTTTAATTAAAAAAAGAGATTTATTTAGAGGGAAAAGGAAAGAAGAAGACTCCCTGCTGAGCACAGAGCCCAACATGGGGCTCCATCTCATAACTCTGAGATCATGACCTGAGCCGAAATCAAGAGTCAGAGGTTCAAACAACTGAGCCACCCCGGTGCCCCTGGATAATCTCTATTTTAAGGTCAACTGGTTAGTAACATTAATGGCACTGCAAAACTTCTTTTGCCTTCTAAGGTAATTTAATCATATAAGCAACACAAGGGGAGAAGGTCATCATAGAATTCCGCCTTCCACAGACCTTAAGTGATCTATTACTCTGGCACTTGCCAGGTTTGTGTTCTCGAGCCAATCATTTAACCTCCAAGGGCCTTTGATTCTTTATGTATAAAATATTTATAAATAAGAGACACAATCTGATTGTTAATTTTCTAGTTCCATAATGCTATCATTCTATGACCAGGGACTGACATTATTTGGGCCAGCAGGAAGACTAATATAGGGTTTTGCTTGTCTTGTGCAGTCCCCCTTTCACTAGGGAATATTTTGATTTCATTTCAAAAAGGGAACTTGTGTTTTATTAGAAACACTTCTTAAGTATAAGCATGGTAAAAATGTTTATATTCCAACTGTATTAACTTCAGTATTTGGGAGTGAATTGGTATTTCTGGTGCTTCCAGTGCTGCCTCAGGTTCTGACCTGAGCCCCTATGTCAGTGTCCAGGGTGCTGCCCTGATGTGATGGTGAGCTGAAGACCATGGAAGGGCCAGTCTGACAGGGGTGGTTAGAGGAGAACTCAGTCTCAGATGACAGTGCCAGCCCTGGATCTCAGGCATGCCACACAACATAGTTACAGGTAAATTCCACATGGAATTTGAAATTCAGTTGTATCACTGGTAGAATGAAGAACTTAGAGAAGGGGCTTTTAGTGTCCTTTAAGTTTTAACAATTGAATTGTCCTCCTCCATCTTAAACCCTTGACTCTAATAAACCATATGTATAGTGAAAAGGGTTTATTAAATTCTCAGAAAGAAAGCTGAATACTTTAAGCAGTATCATTTGGAAAATTATCTTCATTAAATGATTTCAGTATATAGTATTTGGATGCTATGATTCATCACTTTTTTTTTTTTTGCAGATTTAGTCTTCTGGATTTTTAAAAAATGTATACTAACACACCATCATATGGTGTGCAGTCATGTAATGCCCTCTTCTGGCTAAAGATCAAAGCACAACCCTTCTCCCTACTACAGCATTATCTGGAAATTTACACGTTCTTAATTCTTTTCTATACAATTACTTTGTAGTGTATGTTTCAACAATTTTAAATCTATTTGTTCCTTATTAATTCTAAAACTGAATATGTTTTATTGATTCACCTGCCTAACTTAGTTTAAGCAGCTTTTTTTTTTTAATTTTAATCTTGGAGCATTATCTATCTAGTTGGGATATTTTTACTGATAAAATTAATCAATTTACCAGATCCACATTTTACATTGCATTTGTAAAGGACAAAGTGATAGATAAGTTCTAAAATACCTTGGTATTGTTATAATTGATTTTTTCACTATGTTTGAGTTTCTGACTACATATGTGTGTGGAAATTAGCTAAATGATTTGTGCTGCTCACTAACTGAGACAAACTATACCGTGATACTACTTTGCCATTACTGTTCTTACAGTTTCCACCATCTTGAACAGTGAGTATAAGCCCATTATTAGGTCCATGTCAGAATCACTTGAGGTATGGTGGGAAGATTAAATTTTGTCTAATATTGAAATGTAAAATATTTTTCAAATGTTTTGGGACACTTTGATACCCTTATATTTAAGGTTAATGATTTATCACCCAAACCTGGACACTTTTGAGGGTGAAGAATTATTATTAACAATCATCAGGATACCAGTCTAAATGAGGGCTATTATAGGCAAAGCAGCAGTTGATCATGATACTTATATTACAAAAATGTATCAGCTGGAGTAATGGAACCCTGAGAATTATTCCTAAAATTCTGTTTTACTTCATTTTCAATGGTGTTTCTCATCTCCCATTTACAAATTCTGTTTATAACAAGTAAAAATTGTGTTAAACTTTATATTCTCCTTTGGAGACAAATGGCTTAGTTTCAAATCCTGCCAAATTACTTAATTTTTCTGTGTGTCTCAGTTTTCTTAACTGGTAGATGGGAATAACAATAGTACTTACCTTAAAGGGTTGTAACATTTTTTTTTTTTTTTGAGCGAGAGAGTGGGAGAGAGTATGTGCATGCCTGCACAGAGGGGAGGGGCAGAGGGAGAGGGAGAGAGAGACAATCTTAAGCAGGCTATGGAGCCTGATATGGGGCTTGGTCACACCATCCTAAGAACATGACCTGAGCCAAAATCAAGAGCTAGATGCTCAACCCACTGAACCACCCAGGTGCCTCTAGGGTTGTAACAATTAATGAGTAAATATGTGATACGTGAAGCATAGTAAACCCTATTATTAATAATAAAATTAGTAATTTCTGCAAGTGAATGATAATATATTTAAACTTTTGTACAGTATGAGCATTTTAGAGTTGTACATTTATTTCAGGAAAGCACTTGTGGTAGGCAGCCTCTAAGATACTGACCAGTGATCCCTGCCTCCTAGTGTTCAGGCTATAATGTAACCCTCTCCCCTTGAATGTGGACTGGACCTAGTGATTCATTTCTAATGAGAAAAAAAAAATGCAAAAGTGATAGGATTTCACTTCTGAGATTAGGTCACGAAAAAGCTGTGGCTTCCTTTTTGCTCTTTTTTCCTTATTCTTTCTCCTTCTCTCTTGGATCCATTGCTCAAAGAGAGAAGCAAGATGCCATGTTGTGAGCAGCCATATGAAGAGACCCATGTGGTAAGGAACTGTCTCTGGCCAAAAGTCAGGGAGGACCTGAGGCCTGACAATACCCTTTTGGAGTAGCAAATGGTAATTTAAAGATATTCAAACAATCAAATTGTAAATAGTAGGAAAAATGTGATTCTTTAGTTTCTATACCAAAGATTTTAAAATAATCCATCTCTCTGTTCATAAAAAAAAAATCATTAGAATTTCCAAGTTAAAAATGTCTGTCCGTGCTTTGAAACAAAGACATATTTAGTTACAGATAGAGCCTTCGTAGAAATCCTAGTATGGAAATGAAACTGAAAGCTTCATGTCAATTTTACCACTTGATGGAGCCATAATGCCAGAGAACACTTCAAAAACCATCATGTTTACAAGGAAGCAATCTTTATGACAAATGTGGATAAAGTATATAATTCTAAGTATTGGTTGGGATCATTCTAGCGATTACTTTCCATTCTCGCTAATCAATTTCTATAACATGTCGAAGAGAAAACTGTATATAATAATCCTGAATTGTTACGGGAGGATAATTTGCTAATTTTTATTTTCAATCTAGAAAATTTAAGAAAGGTTATTCCTTGGGAAATATGTATTTGTACTGGGAAAGATATAATGTAATAAAATGTAAAGATGAATATTAAATCTTCTAAATATCAATGGTTTGATATGAGAAGGAAATGTGAACCTTCTTGGAGAGCTAGGCTTATGAAAGATTCTTGAGCCCAGCAGTAGTAGAGGAAAACTGATTTTTTTCAAAGAAGAAGGAAGACTCAAAAGGTGGAAGTGTTGGTCACAGGCAAACATAAAAGATTCATAGTCTCTATTCCTTATTAGAACTATTATATTTGGTAAACACAGGTCCCTGATCCCTTATCTGAAAACTTTGGAGCCAACTGTGTTTTAGAATTCAAAATTTTTCAGATTTTAAAAAATAAATGTGGTATTTATATCGGACAGTACATAACATTTTCAGCAATGTCTGAGGTAGTACCCCTTAAATAAATGTGTTGTCTCAGGCTCGTTCCTATAAGAATCAGACTTTGAGACAGAGGTTCAGGGAAGGATGTTATTTGGATACACTCTTGGGACCAAAACCTGGTGAAGAGAGTTGAAGGAGGCAGGATTGGGCGGAGGGGAATGTTAATTCAGTTCCAACAAGGGCTTTAGGCAACCACATGGGAAGTTCTTGTCTTGGTACAGTCCTTTAAAGTTGTCCCAAAATTGGAGTGAGGAGGATGAGTCTTCATACCCCCTGTGTTGATCAATCATTGGGTAGAGGCTGCTGCTGGAAAAAATGATTTTAGGTGCTGTTGTCTTCTTGTGACCAAAAAGGGCTGACATCTGGAGGCCTTCTTCTGGCAAACTTCCCAGCAGCTGAGAGAATAAATCCTTCATTCCAGTGGCATTGCTCAGACCACCCTCGCCAAGGTTTCTGAGCCCTAGGTCACCAAGTTCTTCTCAGGAAAACGTTACTGAATGCTTCCACTAACCACCAAAACTTAGTGAGGGGGCACCAAGAAGTACCCAAATGATTATCTGTGTATTAAAAATATTGTTCCCTGTCCCCTTCAATTCCTTATACAGGTGAAAAGTGTCAATTACCCTTACCAATATGCTACCACTTGCATTCTGGTCAATTGCAACAGAAGCATGGAGTATCTAGGTGGCAATTATTAGCTTATGGTTCAACAGGGCTCTTGCTGCGTGTCTTGGTGGAAAGACTCCCCTTTTAAGAGAAGGGCACCCAGAATGACAAGGATGAGAAGCACAAATTTGCCAAGTGCGTCACTGAGAATAATAAGTGGAATTAATCCTGCTTCTACACTTTGGTTCCTGGACCAACATATTTTCCTTATTGAGGCATAGCATCATATAAAGGTCTTTGAATTGAAGGGACACTGTATCCTAGAGAAAATGGAATCATTGTAAAGTATCTCCTGTAAACTAGCGCTTTGCCTTTAGCAGGCCACTTCATTGCTCTATCTGGCCAACATCTTTCAAATGTTATGATATATAATATGACTGGTGGACCACATGTTATGGATCAGCTGCAAACCATTATCAAACAGGTCCTTTGATTTGACCCAATAATATATGGTGAGGGATGATGTTTTATAGACCCTGAGACAGTGGTGCTGGTTAGGGCTCCATCCATAGGAAACACAACTCCATAGCCATAATATGTATCTATTCTTATCAAAGTGAATTATTATTACTTTCAAGGTGGAAGGGGTCCAATGTATTCAGCTGACCACCAAGTAGCTAGTTGATGCCATATAGAAGGCTCAACTCTGGTCTCTGTTGCTGACAGGTTGGACTTTCTATGGCTTTGGCAAGTAGCAGCCCACACTATTGGCCCATGCATAACCTGTATCTCTGCTATCACGGATACTTCTTTTACGTATCCATTGTGTCAACACGGGGATGGTTGATGAATGGAGGCTGGCTCATGTCAACTAGCCAATTCAGTTTTGTTTATCAATATGTTTATTGGCTCTTCCATGTTGTTGGATCTCTGGTGCCCATTAGGTGTGATATGAAGATCTCCACAGTATATGACCATTTTCATATGTCCATGTACATGCCTCTACCCAGAACTCTTTGAAACTGATCTTTCATTTCATTTCTCTTTCTAGGCCCCTGATCAGTCAAGCCATTTATCATTGCCCATTATTCCATACATACACTAAGCTTGGGCCACCTTTCTGTCTACATAAAGTAAATTACCAGGGCATTATCTGAACCTCTGCTCAATGGGATGATTTTCCATCACCAATATCTTTTTTTTTAAATGTGTTGTTTTCTTTCTTTTGTAAAAATTTTTTATTTAAATTCAATTTAGTTAACATATAGTGTATTATTAGTTTCAGGGACAGAATTTAGTGATTCATCAGTTGCATATAAGACCCACTGCTCATTATATCAAGTGCCCTCCTTAATGCATCACCTGATTACCTCATCTCCCCCAACAACTCGCCTCCAGCAACCCTCAGTTTGTTTCCTATAGTTAAGAGTCTCTTATGGTTTGCCTCCCTCTCTGTTTTTATCTTATTTTATTTTTCCTTCTCTTCCGCTTTGTTCCTCTGTTTTGTTTCTTAAGTTCCACATATGAGTGAAATTGTATGGTTTTTGTCTTTCTCTTATTGACTTATGTTGCTTAGCATAATAACCTCTAATTCCATCCACATCATTGCAAATGTCAAGATTTCATTCTTTTTGATGGCTGAGTAATATTCCATTATATGTATATTCTATAATACATATATACATATATAATGGAACATATATATATACATATATATATATATATCACCTCTTCTTTATCCATTCATCTGTTGAAGGACATCTGAGCTCTTTCTATATTTTGGCTATTGTGAACATTGCTGCTATAAACATTGGTTTAAACATACAAGGGTGTATGCACTCTTTTGAATCACTACGTTTGTATCCTTTGAATAAATACCTAGTAGTGCAACTGCTGGGTCATAGGGTAGCTCTATTTTCAACTTTTTGAGGAACCTCCATACTGTTTTCCAGAGTGGCTGTGCCAGTTTGCATTCCCACCAACAGTATAAGAGGGTTCCCCTTTCTCCACAAACTTGCCAACATCTATTGTTTCCTGAGTTAATTTTAGCCATTCTGACCAGTGTGAGGTGGTATCTCATCATAGTTTTGATTTGTATTTTCTTGATGTTGAGTGATGTTGAGCATTTTTTCATGTGTCTGTTAGCCATTTGTATTTCTTCTTTGGAGAAATGTTTTTTGGGTGTTGAGTTTGGTAAGTTCTTTACAGATTTTGGATATTTGTCCTTTATCTGATATGTCATTTGTGAATATCTTTTCCCATTCCATAGGTTGCCTTTTAGTTTTGTTGATTGTTTCCTTTGCTGTGCAAAAGCTTTTTATCCTAATGAAGTCCCAATAGTTCATTTTTGGTTTTGTTTCCCTTGCCTTTGGAGATGTGTCTAGCAAGAAGTTACTGCATCCAAGGTCAAAGAAGCTGCTGCCTGTGGTTCTCCTCTAGGATTTTGATGGATTCCTGTCTCACACTTAGGTCTTTCATCCATTTTGAATTTGAATTTGTTTTTGTGTATGGTGTAAGAAAATGGTCCATATGCAGAAGAATTCTTCATTCTTCTCAACTCCATGGTCAACTAATCTTCAAGAAAGCAGGAAAGAATGAAGAAGAATTCTTCATTTTTCTGCATATTGCTGTCCAGTTTTCCCAACACCATTTGTTGAAGAGACTTTTTTCAATTGGATATTCTTTCCTGCTTTCTTGAAGATTAGTTCACCATGGAGTTGAGGGTCCATTTCTGGGTTTTCTATTCTATACTGTTGATCTGTGTGTCTATTTTTGTGCCAGGACCATACTGTCTTGATGATTACAGCTTTGTAATACAGCTTGAAGTCCAGAACTGTGATGCATCCAGCTTTGGTTTTCTTTTTCAACATTCCTTTGGCTATTCGGGATCTTTTCTGGTTCCATACAAATTTTAGAATTGTTTGTTCCAGCTCTATGAAAAATGCTAGTAGTATTTTGATAGGTATTGCATTGAATGTGTAGATCGTGTTGTGTAGCAATGACATTTTAACAATATTCATTCTTCCATCCATGAGCATGGAATGTTTTTCCATTTTTTTTGTATCTTCCTCAATTTCTTTCATAAGTATTCTATACTCTTCAGAGAACAAATCTTTCATCACTCTGGTTAGGTTTATTCCTAGATATCTTATGCCATCACTACTATCTTACCCTGAATGAAGATATAGTGCAGTTGTTATCCATTTATAGTTCTCATCTATGTCCACATACCAAGTGGACCCATTCAAGAACCAAACCTTTCCATCACTGGTTATAAGGGATCTCTGTTGCAGCCATAGATGTGAGTAGAGAAGAGGCACTGGTACAACAGTGACAGATGACATGAAGGTCATTATGAGCAATTGCATGCACCAGGCTTCTGATGGTTAACCAATGCCATGGCCTTTGTTGTTTGGGGATCCTATTCATTTTCTATTGTTAGTAGTGAGTTCAGTCCTGTAGCACCCTATCCTGCCCCTGTCTACGGAAGAGAGCCATCACCTAAATTCTTAGTAATGTTGGTGCTACTCTCACCAATATAATCCTTACTGTGCTGGAAAATGATGTATCTTTGGGATCTTTAATTTATTGGCTTTATAATAATAGTTAAAACCAGAACAGAACAGAGAGCCTAAAGTAAACCGATGCATATATGATCAACTGAC
Source organism: Callorhinus ursinus (assembly GCF_003265705.2). NCBI lineage: Eukaryota > Metazoa > Chordata > Mammalia > Carnivora > Otariidae > Callorhinus > Callorhinus ursinus. The sequence goes on along the minus strand of NW_027397066.1, from coordinate 94,274,132 downwards.
TTATCACAAAGGAACCAAGAACATACAATGGGGAAGAGCAGTTCCTTCAATAATGGTATTGAGAAAACCTTACAGCCACATGCAAAGGAATGAAACTGGATTACTATCTTACGCCATACACAAAAATGAACTCAAAATGGATTAAAGACTTGAACTTAAAACGTGAAACCATAAAAGTCCTAGAAGAAAATATAGGCAGTAAACTCCTTAACATTGTAATTATGTGTGGTGATGATGTTAACTACACGTATTATGGTGATCATTTTGCAATATATACAAATATTAAATGATTACCTTGTTCATCTGAAATAATATAATGTTATATATGTTATATATATATTATATATATAATGTTATATATCTATTTTATCTCAATTAAAAGTGCACAATTAAAACTATAAATGTTCTTATATCAGTTTAAGTAAATTTCTATTGCCAAATGAGTTTTCAAAAAGAAAAATAACTGTTGAATTTCAGAGATCTTTGTTTTTTTGGAATTGTGGATAAGGCATTGTTAAACAGAGAAATCCCTCTATGGGATTCCTATGACAACCTTTCATAAACAGGGTATCACATTCCTATATCCAGAGACAGCAATGTATCAGTGCTTTTTGTTTTCCACAGTTCATGCCCATTCTCATATGTCTAACAACATGGCTCTACCCCAGACCTCCTTCAAGATCTTTTGATCTTTCTCTTTATAGGCCCTTGATCAGCAAAACCATTTGCCATTGCCCATGATCCCACATATGTACTAAGCTTGAATTTAGATACAGTACTGGGTGACTTGGAAACAGGGGCAGGGATAGAAGCAGATTGGATACCAGAGTCTGATGACACAGCAAATAACTGCAACCACTCACCTATGACCCTGACCAACTTGGAACAGGAGGATTAACACTACCATAGTAGGAAATTGGAAATCTGAGAAAATCCTCTTTACCTAGTGGTTACTAGCTGAAAACAAGGATATTGGTTAAATAATGAAACAAAACAAAACATGAGTGGTTATTTCAAAACACTCATCAAAGATGTAGTAGAGAAAGAATTCTAAGAACTCTTCAGTGTTTGTTTTGTAGATTGTTGTTATCTTAAACTCAATTTACTTGAAATCAAACAAAATAAACTTTGAGACTCAAAGGTAGAGCATGCCAATGTTTATATTTCTAGCACTGGGACATTTTTCTCAGTCTCAAGCTTTGTAATCATTTATGACTCTTACATTTCTTTAGATCCTACATTCAACCAATCCTTATCATTTTTTTCCCTAAAAATTTATTCATTCTGCTTTGTTTCCATCTCTGGCTTCTGACCGCAGACCCTTATTTCAGTTTTTGAATATGGATTAATGTCCTAATTGAGCTTTCCCTGTCTGAACAAGCCTGCCTACCACTGCCAGATTAGTTTTCCTTAAAATATATTTTCAACAGTTCGTTTTTGACCCAAAATTATAAAAAACATAAATAAAATCTTCTCATCAAACACCCTTAAACAGGTTTAAAAAGAAAGCCCCAAATTGAGCAAGTTTATCTGCAACATGTTTGAGTGATTACTTTTTAAACTGGTTATTACAAAAGGGATGCTTGCAACTTATAAGCAAAAGACTCCAAAGAAAAACAGGGGAACATCATACATGGTAATTCACAAGTAAAGAAATATAAACAGACAATGCACATGAAAAAAATTGTAAGTTGATAATAATGGAAATGTAAATTAAAATACAATGCCTTACCTTTCTGTGCTACCCAGAGAGGGGTCCATATGATATTCTGGGTTCCCATTATAATTAAAGGGAAATTTTCACACTGTCTGGAGCCTTTGATATCCCACAAATGAAGGAGGGCAATGTCCTCAAATCTCTTGCAGCAGGACTCTGCTCAGGCACACCACACTTGACTTCCAAATGGAACAGTATATCTACAAAGGAAAAGAGATAGCATCTATATCATAAACCTGAAGAGAACCTGGGAGAAGATTCTGCTGGCAGCTTGTGCCATTGAAAACACAGCGGATATCAGTGCCATATCCTCCAGGAATACTGGCTGGTGATATGCTGTGCCACTGGAGTCACTCCTATTGCTAGTCACTCCTGGAACCTTTGCCAACCAGATCCAGCCTTTGGGAGCTGTGACTTGTAGTAGTTACTGATCCTGGGGCTCACCGGTAGCCTCTCACAGAGGCGTGTTGTGTTAATCAGCCTACTGCTTCTCTCTGTAACACAGACTTTGCTCTGCACTCTGTGGACATTACAATCCCATGCAACAACAAGGGAACTCATTTCAGGTCTGATACGATAAATGCTGGCCCAGGAAGCTCTGCGCATGCGTGGCAAAATCTCCCTTGAACATCCATGGGAGATAATGTGTGATCTCTACTTACAGAGATCCTGAAGACAGTCACAAGAACAGGCTGCTGCTGAAAAGGCTGTGACCAAGAAGGAATTTCAAGGCGAAAGGACTGCTCCAGCTACCTAAATTTCCTGCTAACTCAACCTGAAATCTCAAGACTGGTCTGAAGGTGTATGGGTTCCCTTTGTGCCTATCCAGTAGCTCCTTACTGAAGATTAGAGCTCTCAGCCTGTCATGGAAGACTGGTATGCAAGTCCCACTGCTCAGCCACTGAATGAGTAGGAAGAGCCACTGAGATTTCAGCCTCTTCTTCCACAGACTCTTAGACAGAAAATGGAAATAGGGGTAATGGAAAATAGTTTTTTTTTTTTAAGATTTTATTTATTTGAGAAAGAGAGTGAGCAAGAGAGAGAGAGAAAGCATGAGCAGGGGGAGGATGGGGGGAGAAACAGTCTCCCCACTGAGCTGGGAGCCCAACATGGGGCTCGATCCCAGGATCCTGGGATCATGACCTGAGCAGAAGGCAGACGCTTAACCGACTGAGCCACCCAGGTGCCCCTGGAAAATAGTTTCTTAAAAAAGAAAATTCAGCTCATTATTAACTGGCTTTCCTGTTGGTCAAGGTTACAAAGAATGATAATCAGTGAAGAAGTGAAAAAACAGATCCCCTCATGAATACTGCTGAACTGAATGTAAATTAATGCAAATTTTCTAGAGAAAGATTCCATAATATGTTCTTAAAACTGAAAAATATATATGATCTTTTATCTAGGATTTACATTTAGAAATTTACCCTAAGAAATAATTATTCATTTTCCCAAGGTTTATCTATAAAAATGCTTGTCTCAAAAACATTTATGCTGAAAAATGAAATATGAGAGAAAAATAAACAAATAAGCTGGTTTAAAAAGTTGTATAATCTCCATGTGGTAAAATACTTTATGCAATCATCAAAATGATGTAATAGAATATATTGTAGGGAAATATGTCCAAGGTAGAGTGTTAGGTAACAAAAACAAGTTAATAACTAGTATGTACAGTATGAAATCATTTTTAAAGAAAATAAATATGCATAAATAGAAAAAAGTCTCAAAATACATAGCCCAAAATGCTAATAGGATTTTCTGTAGTGATCTTTCTTTCCTTTTTTTAAGATTTATTTATTTATTTTAGAGAGGGAGAGAAAGAGAGAGGGAGAGAGTGGGAGAGCGGGAGGGGCAGAGGAAGAGAGAGAGAGACTCTCAAGCAGACTCTGGGCTGAACGTAGAGCCCATTGTGGGGGCTTGATATCACGACCCTGACTGAGACCATGACCTAAGCGGGACACTCAACTGTCTGTACCACCCAGGCACCCTGATCTTTCTTTTTAAATTAAAAAATATATCTTCCAAAATATGGAACATTTTATATAAAATCAATGAGTTTTTAATTGTAAAAATAAATGATTATTACTTACACACTAAAGAGAATACCTGAGGACCACAGTTGCTATAGATCCCATTCTCCTGTCATTTTTCTTTACTCCCCTTCCCTTCCACATAGCCAACCTGGGTCACTGAATTAACACAACCCACTTAGTCTGGAGGCTCTCACAGGGAGGACAGATATCCTGGCTGCATAATAATTCTTCAGTATTTGTGTCCATGGCCCTCTTCAACACTCAGCTTCAGGAATGACATAAATAATGTCAATCAGATAAGCCAAATGCTAAATCTATCCAGAAAATTAACAGGGTGACAGATTTTGAAGTTAGATTTTCCTCATATTCTACTGAAACAGTTATATTTAAGGATAGTATATTTGTTGCTCAAATGAAGATTTTTAATAAATGTCTTTTCCAGCCAGTTTATCTTTAAACTTAAGAAACAAATAAAAAATCTCTATTTATTTTGCTCAGCATAATACCCTCTAGTTCTATCCACGTCATTGCAAATGGCAAGATTTCGTTTTTTTGATGGCTGCATAATATTCCATTATGTATCTATACAATATCTTCTTTATCCATTCATCTGTTGATGGACATCTGGGCTCTTTCCATAGTTTGGCTGTTGTGGACATTGCTGCTATAAACATTGGGGTGCACATACCCCTTCGGATCACTACATTTGTATCTTTGGGGTAAATACCCAATAGTGCAATTGCTGGGTCGTAGGGTAGCTCTATTTTCAACTTTTTGAGGAACCTCCATACTGTTTTCCAGAGTGGCTGAACTAGAGGATATTATGCTAAGCGAAATAAGTCAATCAGAGAAAGACAAGTATCATATGATCTCACTGATATGAGGAATTTGAGAAACAAGACAGAGGACCTTAGGGGAAGGGAGGAAAAAATGAAACAAGATGAAACCAGAGAGGGAGACAAACCATAAGAGACTCTTAATCTCAGGAAACAAACTGAGGGTTGCTGGAGTGGTGGGGGGTGGGAGGGATGGGGGTGGCTGGGTGATGGACATTGGGGAGGGTATGTGCTATGGTGAGTGCTGTGAATTGTGTAAGACTGATGAATCACAGACCTGTACCCCTGAAACAAATAATACATTATATGTTTAAAAAAAAAAAGAAGACGGTAGGAAGGGAAAAATGAAGGGGAGGAAATCGGATGGGGAGACGAACCATGAGAGACTATGGACTCTGAGAAACAAACTTAGGGTTTTATAGGGGAGGGGGGTGGGGGTGGGTTAGCCCGGTGACAGGTATTAAGGAGGGCACGTATTGAATGGAGCACTGGGTGTTATACGCAAACAATGAATCATGGAACACTACATCAAAAACTAATGATGTAATGTATGGTGACTAACATACATAATAAAATAAAATTAATAAAAAATATGTATTTAATCTTTTGAAAAGTTAAAAGAATAATGAGTAGCTTCCACTTCTTGTTTCAAGTTGTTATTATCACTAAATTATATTTTCTTGGTATGAAGTACATATATATATATTTTTTTACATTTTTAAAAAGATTTTATTTATTTATTTGACAGAGAAAGAGAGAGAGACACAGTGAGAGACGGAACACAATTGGGGGGGTGGGAGAGGGAGAAGCAGGCTCTCCGCCGAGCAGGGAGCCCGATGCAGGGCTCAATCCCAGGACCCTGGGACCATGACCTGAGCCAAAGGCAGACACTTAATGACTGAGCCACCCAGGCGCCCTAAGATATATATTTTTTTAAAAATCTTAAACACACACATAAGTAACAAACCTATTAACATATACCTCTAAACACAAACACGGCAATATATACACATCATATAAGACAGGGATGGTATTTCTGAAAGGTTTAATCATGAATGGCAGCAGGTGTTATAAGAAAAAAGTTCCCAGAAAATGATTAATCTTCATTTTTAGCACAGGATAACCTTTCATTTCATGGTGTACATTTCACAATATTAAAAGACAACAACCTGATTTACCTGATTTAAAATCAGGAGGAAAAGAACAATGTTCATGGAAAGCAACAACGTATGAAAAGCAGCCTAGGGCCATGCACTGACCAGTTGGTGGGGGCCAGTTTCAAAGTCCTACCCATAATGCACAGGGACAAGTTGTCAAATATTTACCTGTGCAGATGTATCAAGAATTTACATGGAACTTTTAAAAATGTGCATACCCTTTTCTGTGTTTAAGATACTCTAATGATGACCAATTTGGAGTAGAAGTGCTCCTTCCAAATCAGGTGTAGGATTGTTTCCAAATTCAATGAAACAGCAGTCCTATTCTGTGTCTTGACTTCAGGTGACCACTGAATGACAACATGTTTCCCTCTCTTGGTGCAGTTTCTTAGCCTTCTGTTGCTTCTGCTGTTCAGAACTTTTTAACATGAATGTCAATTGTTTGCTGACAACCATGACTTCTGATACACTCAATGTCCCATTTTTTGCTTCAAGTTTCAAATGATCTTCAAGGGTTTTATTCATCAGCTTCTGCTTTGTGGCAGAATCTTTGAAGCTTCTGATTTCTCCTGCTTTGACATCATAAAACTGGGGCTTGAGGACTGTCTGCTCGTTCTCCCTCAGTCGTTCTTGCTGCTTTTTCCTCCTGGTAGAAAAGTCTGTGCTGTTTCCTGACCTCTTCAACTCAGTCTTTTTCATCATCTGAATTCTTAGAACTTTCTGCATCACTCAGTTTTTCTTTTAGTTCTTCCTTCTCTTCTTTTTCATAAAGCATTTGTTGCTCTAAGAGTCTTCTTCCTTCTTCACTAACTTTTTAAACAACTGGATTCAAAAGCTTAAATCTTTACTTTCTTTGTCTACTTTGAAGTCAGTGTTCTCAAATAACTCTAAACCAATCATTGGTGAGAATATTAGAAAGGCTCTTTTCTTTTTCCATGTAGATTTTTGCTACTCTTCCTCAATTAATTTAAGTGCCAGATCTTTGTTAACTTTTGTCAACCCTTTAATTGGACTCTGTGCACATCATCTATCTTCTATCAGATTTTATTTTTCCTATATTCTTCATAAGCAATTTACTACCGCTTTACTATCAATTTACTATCAATATCACCTGTGACAGAGTCTTACATCCATGAAAAATCCATGCGTATATGCCTGGTGAAAATGAGATGTATGAGCCCTAAATTTTCAAGGTCTGTCTTAGTGACAAATTTGTAATCATCATAAACTTCTTTCTGGATTCTCTTGTAATTCTTCTGTCAAGTTGCCTAAAAAGAAATACCACCTGGAAGCAGAACTTAAAACTAGATTACTAGCTTATTATAAAAGGACAGAACTCAGGAATGGCCAGATTAAAGAGATGCAAAGGGCACAGGAGGGGGAAAGGGCCCAGAGCTTCCATGCCCTCTCCTAGCACGCCACTTCCTGAATCTACATGTTCACCAATCCAGAAGTTCCAAGGATAATGTATGTGAGCCAAAATATGAAACATGGATGTTATATATAAAAGTGTACTTATGGGGACAGTGAAGCAGCTTATTTTAAATTGGAATTGCTTTGGATAGTCTGGGACATATGATTGGTTTAGAAACAACTTCAGAAAGTGGTGGAAAAACTGCTTTTCATCTTATGTTCATTACCACCCCCAGGCTTTCAGAGACAATGAGAAAAATTAGGATAAGCAATTCTTAAGAATTTGAGAGTATCATGATAAAAAAATCAACAATAAAGTATTTTTTAAAGAAACAAATATATCAACATTTTCAAAATGAAATCATAGGACTGAAAAGTGATGTGACTTTTTAAAATGCATACCATATGCTAGGTACCTTCTTATATATTAGCTTCTTAAAGATACATACCCACTCCATAGGATATATATATAGAAAAGAGTTTAGTCTAGCTAGTTTAGCAGGAATACTAAGGGAAATTAAATATCTCCTGACTCTCTCGGAGACCTGGAAGAGAACCAGACTTGGATGCTACACTGACAGGAATGGTACAGAAAGGAAAAACTCCCAAATAGGACTTATAAATGAAAATTATTCTAAGAAGTTTAAAAAGCATAAAGGAAAGTGTTAATAATAGCATGATCAGAAACTAAAAGTACTTTAGAAAACTTATGGAATAGCTTTTCTCAACTTTCACATGATTGATCTTCATCCAATTTCATGGCCATTATAGGTACCTCAAAGCAATATGGGTCCTTCACACTTGCTGACATTAATTCTAGTTCTAATGATGACTAAGCAAGTGTTACAAATTACAAGACAGTCAGCAAAGTGACTGTCAGTGGTGGATTGTATTATTTGCTTGCAATTATTTGTCTCCTCCCCATCCTTGTCATGCTTCCCCATCTGCAGGGAATATATCCTCTTGCCCCACTGACATTGGTTTAGCTATATGACTTGCTTTGGTCAGTGGAGTGTGAGTGGATGTGGTATACATTTGTTCAAGTAGAAGCTTTAGATGCCTTGCCTGGGTTGGCTCTGTCCCACCTGAGCAGCTGTCCTCTACCATGAGAACATCATGTCACAGATGGTGGCTCCTCCTTCAGAAAGGATCCAGGAGCAAGAGGACTCATGGATATGGGTTGAACCCGATGGAGCCCAGCAGAGAACAGCCTCCAAATTATGACCACAACAATAAAAAATGTGCCTTGTGGAAAGCGACTGCAATTTTGTTGCCGCCATTTGCAAAAGTTGGCTAATATACAGGTAAGCACAACTTTTTAGTGGGCTCAGATTTAGAAGTTACTAAATTTACTGGGAAAATCCTTAAGATTAAATTAAGACTGAATTAATTTTGCTTCCAGATGCCATCCCTAGTAATTTGCTTCTCCTAGCAGAAATATCTTTTAGCAAAATAAATATAGTCCACAGTGGCCTCAATCTTGTAAGAGAGTATGTAGTGTGTATTTCATTTTTCATATAATATATGAATACCTTTCGAGAATTTCCCAAATTGTATTTATAATTTTTTCTCAATCATAATCAGTTTCAGATACAAATAAAAATAAAATTGAATGTAGAATTCAGAAGCATTGATAATTAGTATGAATTTGTTTTAAAACAATTTCTGTGAACTAAACATTATTATTGTTGGGTGTGTTCAAATATAAGGCAAACAGTTTTTTCCTCCTAAAATATTAACCCTCAGATAACAGGATACAGTTACTTTATATCCAGGTCTTACAAAGTCTACTTATTGCTGGTCTGCTCTCAGTTTACTAAATCTGACTAATAAAGTTCTGTTTAGGGAAAAAAATACATTAGTCTGAAGCCTCATATGTCAGTACTAGTATTAAGTGACTGAATAATTTGTTTTCGAGAAAGCAAGAAAAAAAATTGGGGGGGGATTTTACTTATTTATTTGACACAGAGAGAGCACAAGCAGGGGGAGTGGCAGGCAGAGGGAGAGGGAGAAGCAGACTCCCAGCTGAGCAGGGAGCCCGATGCGGGGCTCGATCCCAGGACCCTAGGATCATGATCTGAGCCGATGCTTAGATGCTTAACCGGCTGAGCCACCCAGGCACCCCAAGAAAAAAATTTGATACTGATTTCTTCCTTACTCTAGTGAGCATGACTTCACAACTGCAAGTGTAGTATTGTAAATAGGCCTTTTAAAATTTACTTAAAAAGCAAAGCAGAAAGTGGTTGTGTTGGGGAGATCATGAATGCATATACACAGGACAATATTAAAAAAAACAAATGTACTCATGTTTTGTGGTCGTATACTTTTAGGAAAAATTTTCCAGTGAGAATATCATATACAGATCCAAAATGTGTTTTATCTAAAAAAAGTTGGACCAATAAAATGTGCTTTTGACAAATGCATTAGAGGATACAACAAGCAACTCTAATGATAATGAGACTATTTTAGGAGATGCATATGGAGAGCTTGGCTAAAATATTTTCAAGAAATGTGAAAAAACATATTTCTATATTAATAAGGTAGTTATATAACTTGTGATTTTGAATATATTTCATAACTTATTTAATAAATTAAATATTAAAAGTTGATATTTAACCATTTTATATACATAATTAAATGTTAATATGGTAAAGTGAGTTTTAAAAACACTCCTTTTGAATCTTCTCCTTGCGAATGGAATATAGGGGTTAACTCACAGTAGAGATGTATGGTACCTAACTCCATTTTGACCCATTTCCCTTTAATATTGACTAACTACTATTAATTAAAATCCCTCATACCTTTCCCACCAAGATCAGTTCACTCATTTACTAATTAAGAAGTCCAGAATGCAATTTACAAGAAAAAAAAAAGTCCATTTCTCCTAATACCAGAAGCATAAAGGTTCAATGGAAAGGCAAAGGTCTTATTTAATCATTCTAACATATGTGATTATTTTTTTCTTTTGATTAATGAAGAAGCAGCCAGAATTCAAGAGCCAAATGGTAAGCTGTCACCTCAGGCTCAGACCAACCCTTTGCTAATTAGGACATTGCTGAGCCCAATTAGCCAAGTATTGATTTGACTACTATCATTGGTAAAAGGGGACAGGCTAAATTGGCTTCCTGCAAACACATTTAAAAATGAATCTTCATTAGATCCATAAAGGCACAATTTTTTGAAAAATGGCAACAACAACAAAAGGAAGACTACATAATTCCTTCTGGGGATCTTTTTCCTGATGGTTCTAATGTTCCAAAATTAGAGGTTGACTTTTACTAATAGGTTGAGGACACACAAATAGAAAGTACTTTCCCATTGAATTGTGAGTGGATTGATATGAGCCCATGTGGGTTAATCCTTCCAGAATAATAGTTAATAGGACTGTCAAAGTTACATCAGAAATGTACACCCATGTCCTTTCCAGAAAACCATGGAAGAAATAAGATAATCCAATGATTCTCTTGGCGCCTACCTGCAAAAATTTAGCTTTGAGCCCTTCAGGTTAGCTTGTTCCAGTATTTTAATTTAAAGGACTAGTCTTTGTAAGAAGCACCTGTGGATTTGGATAACTTGATCTAAAAATATTCTAAAAATTAAATATTTTTATAAATTTGATTGGCTCCTATTTTCACCTCTTTTCCTGTGCTACTGATTCCCATGCCAGACAAATCATCCCCAGCTAATAATCCCTTGTTTTTTCAGATCTGTGGGAGATGTATCATACATGCCTGATGACTACGCTCTAGAGCTTTGTTCTTTGAAGTGTGGTCTGTGGTCAATTTCACAGAAGAGCTGACTAGAAATGCACTCATAGGCACTCAGACCTACTCTATTGGAATCTGCATTTTTAAGATGATTGGTTTGCACTTTTGAAGTTTGAGAAACATTCCTCTTGGTATTTCTTTATTGTTACTCCTTAGAACAATAGTTCTCAGCCCAAGCTGCACATTAGAATCACCTGGGAGACTTTCAAAATCCCTAGTCCTTTGACCAGGCCTTATACCTGACTATATCAGAATCAGTAAAGGTGGTCCAGGCATTAGATTTTAAAGATCCCCAGATGATCCCAATGTGCAATCAAGGTTGAAATCCTTTGGTGTGAATCAGAATCACGGTGGTGGGATTCTTTTTTTTAAATTTAAATTCAATTAGCCAACATATAGTACATCATTAATTTCAGATGTAGAGTTCAATAATAATTCATCAGTTGCATGTGGTGGGATTCTTAAAACAGATTCTGGCCTCTAAATGCCCAGCATCTAGTAGTAGTAGGTAGGGTCTAAGATGTAGTTCCAGATCGCTAGTGCTTGCTGCCCTAGTGGCCATGCTCTGAGAAATACGAACTTGAAGGATGTGACTCAAAGGTAGAAATTTCAAAAATCATTGCCTAGGAAGAAGTTTCCAGCCTATCTCTTGCTATCACCTTATCAATAAATTGAAGAACTCAATATTTATGATGCACTGACACCCTGAACTTCTTCCTTTTGAAACCTATATTACTACCATTCTCCAAAATCCCAAACACAGAACCACAACATAGACTTTTTTCACTTTTAAAGGGTCAAACTTCATGCTAGGTAGATACATTTGAATACAACACAACCACACCTGTCAATGTGCTCCTCTTTCTGGATTTTTAATCTCACTAAATGATATTGCCATTTACCTCAGCTATCTGATCTATCAGGCATCAGAGTCATTTTTGATTATTTTTTCTCTTTTACCTTATGTCCAGTATGCCAACAAGTTCTACCGACTGTTTTCCTGTAACACCTGTAATCATATCTCCTCCTTACCCTATTAACCAGGAGCAATCAGCTTAGTCTCTGTCTCTTTGCAGATGATTGTCTCTCCCTAGCCTCATTCCAGTCAGACATTGACTGAATTCCCAAAATATAAACTGCTTTGCACACACAAATCTTGCTTTCATAATCAAGTGTCAGTAGTTCTCTATTACTCAAAATAAAGTCCAAAATAAATATGGCATTCAGAAGAATACTTCTACAATCTCATCTTCTCCTTCAATCCACCTTTCCAGTCTGTCTCCCACAGCTTTTCTTCATAAGCCTGTTGAATTTCCAAACCCACTGAATCTCTAAAGATTCCACAAATATGCTATTTATTTCCATTCATGTGTATATATATGCACACATATATAACTACAATATATACTATAGGATATATTATATATAATATATACTATATTGCATATACATGCAACCAGAATATATAATCTATATTCTATGTACTTCTATATACTTCTGTAATACATAAGCAGAAACCCTCTGTTCACTGTTCCCTTAAAATCCAACTCAGTCTTCAAGACTCAGATCTCTTATTGCCTCAAATACAAAGTCTTCATCAATACCCTCACATAGAATTAGTAACTCATCTCATTTTACCATTTTACATTTTTCTATTGTTAGTCTTTCTTATAGTATGTCTTTCTTCACTCATAATAGTATCTCTTACAGTATTTAGCAGTATCTGGCTCTCAAAAAAAAATTGTTGAATTTGTTATCATGTAAGTGGCGGAACTATCAAATAGTAATTCCCTGTCCTTCAAGAGTGTTACTATGCCCCACTTTAAGCAGATACAAAAAAGGCAGGATCAGGGAAAATTCACTCTCTAATGTAGGTGGGCAATTCTTTTCCATTAGAAGTTCATGTGGATTAGAAATCCTGAAAATATACTGCCATTATCAATTGCTACAATATTGGTATTAAAGTTACCAAATGGGAGTCTGAAGCCATAGTTTGACTCATTTCTATTATGAGAAAAAATTGGATACAGAAAGGATGGAGAAAACTTCTGTTTTCATTAGGTAAGAGCTATATTCCTGTGATCCCTGAAAATAATTTTAAATGATCATCTTTTTGTCAGTTTCAAATACAGTTCTTTCATACACATTTTCACATCAACACTGAAATTAAGAGAGAAAATGTTCCTATTTTTTCCAGTTGAACAAAGAGAGACACGGGGAAACTAAATAATTTCCATGTCAGGTAATTAATGACAAGATTAAGATGTAGCTAATAGTTTGCTTCTTGACACACCAGAATATTTTACAGCCAATAGCTGCTTTCCATTTCAATTATGTGTCTAACTTAGAGCATGCTGAGGGAATGACAAGTAATAGGATAGATTTGTTATATTACTGAAGGTCAGAACTGTAGGATTCAACTACAGTAGGTAAAACCAACTTGATAGAAATATATTAAACTAGCAAAAATTTACAAATTACTAATAGCAATTTAGTAATTTAATTAAGTAAATATTTAGTAATTACTGAGTAGTAATTTAACAAACATATTTCAAGAAAAATAAGTGAATCTTACTGCTTAAAAGGGCCATTTGTTATACACCAGAGTTAAATGTCAGCATGAGTCACAGTAAGAAAAAAAACTAGTTCAGAAGCTAGCTACTCAGCTAATATTGTGATATAATCACATAAATTAATTTAGAAACAACCAAATTATGCAGAATTTAGGTAACAGAATATTGCCTGTGTGTGTATCCTCATAAAGTTCATTATATCCTTCCTTGCCTTAATAAAGATAATATATTAATTATAATTAAGCCTTTACTGGATGACTCAGGGCAATTATTTTACATCAGTTGTGGACTACAATATGGGACCATTTCTTTTCTCCCTCCCCCATCCTCAATTTAATCCTATGTGTAAGGCATATCTTGCTTTTTTACCAAAAATTCTGCCAGACATCTGTGTTGTTCTAATTTCAGCTATGTCGTTTTCTCTTATGACTAGTCATTTGTTACGGCTGTCAGATTTTCTGTTTCTTCGTTATCCCATGGCTTTTTTCCACTATCCAGTTGTAAATCTGAATGGATTTAAGAATTGTCAGGAGATTTCAGAAAACCAAGCCATAGAACTATCAGAAAAATATTGTCAAATACAGAGATTTGCTTTTTTCATTTTCACTTGAGAAACTAGTGGGAGGAGAAAACCCAGTGAAAGAACTGGACCCACCCCAAGGATTGTCAGTCCTGTGGGAGATAGAATCACAAAAGGACTCTGATTTGGCCTAAAAAAGCCATCCTGGGCTATTCTGAGTATCTTGGATATAAGGAAACAAATGTGACCTTGTGGGTGATTGGGACCTGAGGGTTGCCTATTTTGGGAAGAAATCAGATTTTAGAACCTGAGACAAGCCCTGAGGTTAGGGGTGAAGGCTTAAAGGAGCCACTCTCTGAGAGGATGAGATAGATTGTACTCCAGATGGAAGTAAGACTAACAAGACAGCCAGCCCATGCAGGATCTTTTAGAGGTTATAAAGCTTTTTCTTGAACATTAGCATCCAGTCTTAGGTTTCTTGTCCATCCTCATACCATTATTCCAGACTACAATTCCCTCCGGTTGTCATGAAATCTTCACTGAGTCTGTAACCTGTTGTTCTTGGTGGAGTTATGAGAAATTATGCGAGAGGGCAGTAAAGAGAAGTGGGACCTTCCTTATGTGACAACTGCAACACAATAATAGAAGGATAGTGACACTGATGTTTTGGGGGGTAATTACGATAAAGTGAGTGGTGGCCTCAGGCAGTGCTGAGAGTGGCAAGGAACAGAAGACTGTGTGGAGAAGCAACTGCTACTTGGTTTAACTCAAGAAATATGTGAAACATTTCATTTTTTGCTGCCAAGTATATCATAGAAAGATGACCCTTAATAGAAGAGGTCACAAGTTATAATTTGAGCTATAATAAATAGACTTTATGACCACTATTACTTTATTAACTTTATTTATAGTGGTTTACTGATTTGTTCAAGATTACTTCTGAAGTCTGAGGCTGCTGTAAAGCTCCTATTTTTTTTAGTGATCATTTTAAGCACCAACACAGTCATACAGCTTTGCCAAAGCTAAACAAAAAACAAAAATCTGGGGCACTCTGGAAAGAAACTGTCTGCTGCTTGAGATTTACACAGTTAATAACCACACACACACACAGACACACACACACACACACAGACGCATACACACACAAGGACTTCGTAAAGAATATGCAGTTTCCTACAGATCATTTCCCTATTTTTATAATAGGCACATTTAGATGTTTTGCTGGTCTA
>NW_027397066.1:94251705-94258790 GCF_003265705.2 Callorhinus ursinus | reverse complement strand
ATTTCCCTATTTTTATAATAGGCACATTTAGATGTTTTGCTGGTCTAAATTATCCTTATCTGTTAAAGGCATACATTATGCTCTTCCCAAGCAAATTGTTGTAATAAATATTTAAATGTCTAAGGTGGATTACAGTACATTAGAGGTACATTTTAAGAATGTTATTTCTCTCTGGTAGCTTTTACAATCTATTAGGGAAGTACAGTCTAGGTACTATTAACCGTTAACTAGAATAAATTGAAGGACAGTACTGACATTGCAACACAAGTATTGGTTCTCTGCTAGGTATTAGAAAATAGACAAACTTTTAAATTCTTGGTATCTTTAAACATATATCCCTTTTGAACCCAACTTTGCTATTTCTGTGTCTGTGGCTGCACTGTCTAATATGGTATCCACTAATCGTATATGGCTATTTGAATGTAAACTTAAATTAATTATAATTTTAAAAAAATTTTAAGTATTCCTTAGTCATACTAGCCATATATTTCAAATGCTCAACAGCTGCATTTGGGTAGTGGCTACCATATTGGGCAGTGCAGATTTAGAACCTTTCCAACATCTCAGGATATTCAATTGAATAGTGCTGGCATATAGTATGATTTTCTTTTTTCTTTTCTTCCTTTTCTTCTACATTGTCCAGGTACACATTAAAATGTAAGCCATTATTACAGCATTTGTGAATTGGCATATCCCAATATTCTACTTGGCTAAAATGGAAAACAGTTTAGTAATACAAACACATTTTTCCCCATTTTCTTTCTTGGACTTAAGATCAATAAAGTTTAAATGCATGCATAGTTCATTCAGTCCTCATGAAGAGCTAGGTTATGACCATGCCCCTGAGAAAAGGAAATCGGTTGTTTATTCTTTGTATATGCTGGTATATTTTTCTTGGATTCACAGAATCTTAGGGAATGATAATAGACAATTTGGGAAATAACAAAGAGTTATAACAAAAGTACGTTCCAATCCCCTTCTAGGGAACAGAGAGCATAGAGATCCATACTTGCTCATGGAAGCATCAAATAATTCCATGAATTAGAGATCCTTGTATTAACTTCAGGCCTCTTCTATGAATTCCCAGTGGGTATCAGATTTAAATAGCTCCCAACTTCTCACCATGTCGCCATTAGGACAAATGTTTTGTTGGTATTATTTCCTTTCTCTTCCCCAGGTAATTGCATTTTGAAAATGTAATCAAGATTTGAAATTACCTTCAATCAGAGATGTGATTTAGTTAAATAGGAATACTTACTTAGTACAACCAAGTAAGAAATACCCTATTTGAGGATGAGAAATCTATTAAATGGTTTGAGGCATTATCATTAATGTAATGGATGGTGGATGTACAAGTTCTAGTTTGAGCTCCAGCCTAGTAGAGCCACAGGACTGTTGAGATTTTTTTGGAGTCCTGGAGTAAATAAAAATGACCAAAATTTTGCAGGATTCTAGGGAGGTACTGAAAAAGAGAAATACACCAGAGGCTTACAGAGGCTTAGCTGTGGATTAGTTGTGCCTAGAGTACTCAGCAATTATGATTTCTGACAAGATAGGAAAACAATGCCAACTGATAGTCACTAATTTGGATTATCAGCATGTCTTGGAGGTGGTGGCCAACCCATTGAACTTTCTAGTGACCATGTGTCCCTGATACAGTCCTTAGCCCCCATATATGTTTCTTCATTAATCATCTTATATTACCTTGTTTTCAGAGGTCTGGTTTACCAAAATGCCATAACTTCAATGTCTCATATAAAGAACACAGGATTATCACTGAATAAAAATGCCATGTTGCACTCATCTTGAATACCATGCAGTTAAGATTTGATGTATGGTTAATATCATTTGTATGAGTGAGTTCCTTGTATTGGTCAAGAACATACAAGGAAATCGTCCATACAAATCACAGTTGCTGCTCTTGCTGATAGATTTTTGGGGAGAAAAAAAGATAGTTTAGAGACGCTACATCAGGAAATTTGTGGCAGAAACCCTGCAAATTACCTCTCTCTTAGAAGACTGCCTAGCATATTCACATCACTGCACGACAATGCTTGAGATGTTACCAAAGAAACTTTTTCTTATAGGAAATCTTCTCAGAAGATTAAAATGATCAGTAAAATAAACTTGTAAAAATTATTTTAACTAAATTGTTTCTGTACAAAGACCTTGCCCATATCATCTAAATCATGGCAGCCCTGGGATTGTTGAACATTAAGGGTGGGAAATTAGTTGGAAAACTAGTTTGCAGCAGGAGCATTTTATTTATTCTGTAGTCCAGAATAGGGAGGCTCAGTGTCATAACAGAAGAGAGTGACCAAGAGTTGATGTAGGATTGCTCCATGTACATCATATCTGTGATTTGGCAGGCCCAAAGACCCTGTAAGCTAGCTAGGGGAATCAAAGAATACTACTGAACAAATTGTCTTGATCCTCTATGAGAGCCTCACACATGCTAATATTAGTAAACACTTGTATCACTTAAGCCTAACAATAAAAAAAAGAAAGACTTATTTATTGAGAAAAGAGCAGGCTCATCCCTATATGCCATATACCATGTATATAAGGCCATCCCATGTACCATATATTTAAACATGTAAAATTTATACATTAGAATAGCAAACTGTTAATTCAAATATTCCCCCCTAGATAAATATATCTTCCTAATTGAAAAATTAAAATATGTATAAAATTATTGTTTTTATGTTCTGAAAATTAAAACAAAAAAAATCAAAGACAACTAAATCTATTATTATTGCTCACTTTTTGATGTTCTATTGATGAGACAGCAGTGTTTGAGTAATAAATGGAATGTTAGTAATTTATAAATGATTTTATATTTATCCCATAAAATCTATTTCTTATCTTACATAATAGCAAAAATCACTATTCTGTAATAATCAAGATATTCATGTAACACTTTTGCCTCTGTGGTAGGAAGAATTCTAAGATGGCCCCCCCATAATTCCCAGCCCCTGATGTACCAGTTATTGTATTCAAACAAACACTAATCTAGGTATTGCTTGGAAGGGATTTTGCAAATGTAATTAAGATCCAAAATCAATTGACCTTAAAATAGGGATATTATTTGTGGTGGGACTGATCTAATCACATAATCCCTTTAAAAGCTGAGGTCTGGTCAAAGAGGAAGTCAGAAAGACTCCAAGCTTGAAAGGAACTTATTGCATCAATGCCAACTTCTACACGGATGAGGCCACATGACAAGGACTGCAGGTTGCCTCTGGAGCTGAGAGCAGCCCCTAGCTGACAGCCAACATGGAAATGGGGACCTCAGTCCAACAGCCCCCACCTCCAAAAGAATGAACTTGGGAGCACTTTTTCCCAAGTCTCCAGATGAGAACTCAGTCTGGCTAGCATCTTGATATCAGCCCTGTAATACTCTGAGAACTCAGCCATGCTGTGCTGGACTTCTGAACTGAGTGCTAACATATTGAGTGTTGTTTGAAGCCACTAATTTGTGGTAATTTCTTGGGTATCAATAGAAAATAAATACACCTTCATTAAAATACTATTATTGAAGACATTTTTAGAACAATGTGATTGAATGCCACTTTGTTTTTTAAATCTTGGCTTAACATTTTATCAGAAAGAGATTAGAAGATCTGGTTTAGTTTATTTTGATACTTGGCTTTAATCACTGATAACTAATAAAGATATCTCACAAAGATATGTAAATCTTGGCTGAACTTATTAAATAATTGTACTTATTTTTTACTTCATCCATTATACAAAAGGCTTTTGCTGAAATTCAGGTAGCAAATTTTGTATTTCCTAATGTTAATCAGTTATCCTCAAAACTAATATTTTTGTATTTGTAACAAATCTGTTCAAAATTAACTAAAATTCTTCATTTACAAGATTTTTAAACAGCTTAGAAAATTCTCTTGCCAAGTTTTTTACATTTTCAAAATCTGTGACATTTTCAGAAGCAAAAATCATATAATGCAAGGTATTTCCTAATATGCATATCCATTTGCTATCTCTACTTTTGCTTGAAAAACATTTGCTTACTCAGCTCTTTGTTTAAATTCACCTTCATTTTGAAGGGAAAGATTAAGTTTTTTGTTTTGTTTTTAACTGAAAGTAACTTCTTGGAGTATACCACCGCCAGCCAGTGG
This sequence comes from Callorhinus ursinus, assembly GCF_003265705.2. NCBI lineage: Eukaryota > Metazoa > Chordata > Mammalia > Carnivora > Otariidae > Callorhinus > Callorhinus ursinus. The sequence continues at coordinate 94,254,651 of NW_027397066.1, read as the reverse complement.
TTATCACAGACAAAAAAAAAAAAAAAAAAAAGGAAAAAGGAGGAAGGAAGGAAGGGAGGATGGCAGGGAGGAAGGAAAGAGAAAGAAATTTGGAAGTCATCTTTTTTGTAAAATAAATCTGTTTGGCTCATCTTTAAGTTCTTTGCCAAGAACTAGCTAGTAAACTTCTATAAATGCCAAAGATTTTCCTGATCATCTATACCTTACTATGAAATATTACACTATCCTACTCCTTAAGAAAAATGAATCCATAAATCCTTTTTATTGGGAAAGTATAAACTGTAATGTGTCTCAAAACAGTGAAAGCAAATGCACAAAAAAGAAAATCCCTTGGGTATATGAATGGTTTTTTAAATAAATGATGCTTTGCCTACTAGATAGCCCCATGAAAAAGACAAAGTGTGAACAAATATAAAAATTAATTCCAAGTAGGTATAAATCTAAAAAAAACCATAAATATTTTAGATGATTACATGAGATCACTATCATGAGAGTAGGCAAAAATTTATTAAACAGACATACACAAAAAGAACTAACCACAAAAGGAAAGATTGATAAATTGGACTTGACTAATATTAAGAACTTCTGTTTATCAAAGATGCCAGCAAGAAAGTGAAAAAGGCAAGCCACAGAGTGGGAGAAGTTATTTGTAATATATTTACCTGAAAAAGGACTGACAAAGTCATTGTATCGAGAATATGTAAGAAATTATTAAAAAATAAGAAAAAACAGACCATCTAAATGGGCAAAGGACCTAAAAGATGTTTTGAAAAAAATGCTTCCCAAATGGCCAATACATATATGAAGAAATGATCCATCTCATTGGTAATCAAAGAAATGAAAGTTAAAATCACAGTTATATATTGCCATATATCCATCAAAATGGCTAAAATGAAAGAAAATAATAATGACTTTTGGTAAAAATATGAAGCAACTGGAATACTCATATCTGCTGGCAGGAGTGTAAGCTAGAATAAGCACTTTGGAAAACAAAAGTACCTGCCCTATAACCCAGTAATCCCACCTCTAGATATACACTTGCCAGAAATGTGCATATATTCACCAAAAGACACTTACAAAAGTTGTTAGAACAGAATTATTTCTAAAAACCCCCAAATTGAAAGATCATAAATTTCCATTAGCATTACAATAAATGAATAAATTACAGTAAATGAAAACAAATGATATATTTACATAATGGAGTAAGACAGTCACTAAAATGAAAAAAAGTCTTCAGAACGACTTGGAAGAAGTCTTATAAACATAATGTTGTGCAAAATAAATTAGACACAAATAACTATGGACTGCATGATTCCATGTATATAAAGTTCAAAAGCAGGCAAAACTAAGCTATGGCAATTGAAGTCAGAAAAGTGTTTACTTTTAGAGAAGGGTAAAGATGAGTAAGAAGGCACCTGAGGTTTCTGAGCTGTTGGTGATATTCCATTATCAATCTGGGTGTGTTCACTTTGTAAAAATTCACCAAGCTGTATAATGATTTGTGTACTTTACATATGTTTCAACACAAAGTTACTTAAAAAAACAAGGAGAAGAAAAATACCACTACTGGTATCTCCTATTATTACCTCAATACCCCCAAATACTAAATATGGCATCAAAGTATATGAACTAGATTCACTGGGGTATGAAATATCAGGACAGCTTAATTCCTTTCTATCTTATATCCAAATATATATGCACATAAAACATAAGAAGTTAAGAATTTCTTCTTTTACTTCAACAGATTGTTTGGCATACTTCCTGGGAAGTGCACACTCCACTGTAGAGACCAATAGTATATAGCAAGGATCTGTGGAACTGAGAACGTGTACCACACTGGTCACATGTGGGGGAGCAGGGGTGGGCAGTCTTCTCACTAAATTCATCCTTCAATTCTTGTTATCCCAAGTGCCCCTCTATGATCCATCTGCTTCAGAGGGGTTATATCAGAAGCAGAGGTCTATATTCGTTTACTCAACCATTTTATCATACTTACTGAGCAGTTTCATAACAAAAGGAACTGAAATATTCTTATGGGTTGTTTTCTTATCTACTATTTCTTATTTTAAATAGAGAACTTTTTAAGATTTTTTATTTATTTGACAGAGAGAGACACAGCGAGAGAGGGAACACAAGCAGGAGGAGTGGGGGGAGGGAGAAGCAGGCTTCCCGCTGAGCAGGGAGCCCGACGTGGGGCTCGATCCTAGGACCCGGGGATCATGACCTGAGCCGAAGGCAGACGCTTAACGACTGAGCCACCCAGGTGCCCCCCAAATAGAGAACTTTTATTAAATATTTGTGTGAAATTGAATCTTTCTCCTCTACCTTAACTTTCCTGAATCAGTAATGACCTGTTTTGAAGATTGGGAACTCAGGGTAATATTACAAGTACTATAGTTCAGCTTTCATTATAGATTTTTAAGTCCTTATGATTAGCCTGGGAACCAAACCTCCATTTTCAAGCTTTTAACTGACCTACAAATTAACCTTTTTAGAACAAAATCAATTTGTAAATTAGGGATTTCTTATGTAATTGAATTGTGGAAAATGTAAAAGATAAAAATATATTTTTGCTATTTAAATATATCAAAACATGTTAATATGTTTTAATGTAATATATTTCAAAAATATTACAGGAATGGAATAGGTAGGGATCATCGTGAGATTAAGGCAAATTAATTATCTTCAATCTGGGATGAGATGACTAACAAAGTCAGGAATAGAATAGTAAATGAAAATTGAGAATTTTTTCCAATCAAAGAATAATATAAGGTCAACACAGGATTATGTATAAGTAAATCTCCATTATTATAGTTGGAGAGTAGCTTTAGATTCAGTGAAATATCACAATGAATGAAAAACATCCTTTTAAAAATAGAAGCCAGAGAGGGGGCAGAGCAAGATGGCAGAGGAGTAGGAGACCTGGATTTCGTCTGGTCTCAGGAA
>NW_027397066.1:94138643-94251605 GCF_003265705.2 Callorhinus ursinus | reverse complement strand
GAGTAGCAACAACTCTCTGAACAGAGAAGCGACCACTTACTGGAAGGTAGGACGTGCGGAGAATTGAATCCGAGGCGATATTCGGAGGACAGACGGCAGGGGAGGGTGCCTCCGTCGGCCGCTTCTGGCAAGTGATAGAGCCCCGGAGCACAAAATCAGAACTTTGAGAAGTCGGCTCCGCTGAGGGACGTCGCTCCAGTGGCTAAGTGGGGGGGGTGGAACCCTCGCAGGACAGTGTGGTCACAGGACCCTCGGGGTCACAGAAAGACCGGGGGTGCCTGAGTGCAGCAGAGCTCCCAGGTATTGGAGCGGGGAAGCCGGCTGCAGAGACGGAGCCGAGGCCCGGGCTCTCAGCTCGGGGTTGCCATAAACTGTGATCCGCGGGCCACTGCTCCTCCAGCAGGGACCCAACAAGCGGAAGATCCAGGGAGACTCCCCCCCCTCCCTCGGGAGGAGCGGCACGGGAGCGCACCCAGGGATCTGCTGGGTTTGGAGACTCCACACGGGGTCGAGTGCCAGAGATAGAAACGCTCGGTCACAGGCCAGGTGAGCACGTAGTGCGGCCGGAGACCAGGGAGGCGGGAGTGACTGCTTTTCTCTGGGGGCGCACTGAGGAGCGGGGCCCCGAGTTCTCAGCTCCTCCGAGGGGAGATTGGGAGGCCACCATTTTCACCCTGGTCCTCCAAAGCTGTACCAGAGCTTGCAGGGAACAAAAGCTCTTGAGAGCAAACCTGAGCAGCTTGCTTAGCCCTGACCGACAAGGGTGGGGCAATTCCGCCTCTGGCAAAGACATGTGGAAACCACGGCAACAGGCCCCTCCCCCAGAAGATCAGCATGAACAGCCAGCAAGCCAAGACCAAGTTTACCGATCAAGGAGAATGGGAGAACTCCAGCGCTAGGGGAATACTGCACATAGAATTCATGGCTTTTTTTTTTTTTTACCATGATTCATTAGTTTTTCAAACTTAATTTTTTAACTGTTTTTTAATCTTTTCTTTTTCCCCTTTTCAACCAACATCTTATCAAATCCTTTTTTTTAAAAAAACATTTTTATTTTTCATTTTTAGAGTCATATTTTATCCCTTTATAGTAGTTACCCTTATATTTGGCATATATATATATAAGTTGTTCTCTCTTTAAAATTTTGAGATACAGTTTCTTCTAACAGATCAAAATATACCCTAAATCACTAGTGTATGGCTTTGTTCTAGTCTCCTGCCTGATCACATTCTCTCCCTTTTTTTTAAAATCTTCTTTCTTTTTTCAAACAACTTCTTATCAATTCCTTCTATAAAATCTTTTATAATTTTCACCTTTACAGTCATCTTCCACCCCTTCATTGTATCAACCCTTATTTTGTACATATATAAGTCTTTCTTCCTTTAAAATTTTAGGAGGCACTTTTTTCTAACAGACCAAAATATGCCCAAAATCTAGTGTGTGGGCACTGATCTATGCACTAGCCTGATCATATTTGATCATACTCTGTTTCTTTTTGTATTCTTCTGTTTTTGTTTTTATCTTTTTCTTTTTGTTTTTTTTTTCTTTTCTCCTTCTTTTTTCTTTCTTTCCCTTTCTTTTCCCCGGGTTTCAGGTCTTTTCTGATTTGTATAGAGTATATTTGCTGGGGACATTGTTAACCTGTTAGCATTTTGTTCTCTCATTCATCTATTCTCCTCTGGACAAAATGACAAGACGAAAAAAATCACCTCAGCAAAAAGAACAAGAGATAGTACCGTCAGCCAGGGACCTACTCAATACGGACATTAGTATGATGTCGGACCTAGAGTTCAGAATCATGACTTTAAAGATACTAGCTGGGCTTGAAAAAAGCGTGGAAGTTATTAGAGAAACCCTTTCTGGAGAAATAAAAGAACTAAAATCTAACCAAGTCAAAATCAAATAGGCTATTGATGAGGTGCAATCAAAAATGGGGGCACTAACTGCTAGGATAAATGAGGCAGAAGAGAGAATCAGCGATCTAGAAGACCAAATGATGGAAAATAAAGAAGCTGAGAAAAAGAGAGAGAAACAACTACTGGATCACGAGGGCAGAATTCGAGAGATAAGCAATATGATAAGATGAAAAAACATTAGAATAATTGGGATCTCAGAAGAAGAAGAAAGAGAGAGAGGGGCAGAAGGTATATTGGAGCAAATTATAGCAGAGAACTTCCTTAATGTGAGGAAGGAAGCAGGCATCAAAATCCAGGAGGCACAGAGAACCCCTCTCAAAATCAATAAAAATAGGTCAACACCCCGACATCTAATAGTAAAACTTACGAGTCTCAGAGACAAAGAGAAAATCCTGAAAGCAGCTCGGGAGAAGAGATATGTAACCTAAAATGGTAGAAATATTAGATTGGCAACAGACCTATCCACAGAGCCTGGCAGGCCAGAAAGGACTGGCATGATATATTCAGAGCACTAAATGAGAAAAATATGCAGCCAAGAATACTATACCCAGCTAGGCTCTCATTGAAAATTGAAGGAGAGATAAAAAGCTTCCAGGACAAACAAAAACTAAAGGAATGTGCAAACACGAAACCAGCCCTCCAAGAAATATTGAAAGGGGTCCTCTAAAGCAAAGAGAGAGCCTAAAAGCAGCATAGATCAGAAAGGAACACAGACAATATACAGTAACAGTCACCTTATAGGCAATACAATGGCACTAAATCCATACCTTTCAATAGTTACCCTGAGTGTAAATGGGCTAAATGCCCCAATCAGAAGACACAGCTATCAGATTGGATTAAAACACAAGACCCATCGATATGCTGTCTGCAAGAGACTCATTTTAGACCCAAAGACACCCCCATATTGAAAGTGAGGGGGTGGAAAACCATTTACCATGCTAATGGACAACAAAAGAAAGCTGGCGTGGCAATCCTTATATCAGACAAATTAGATTTTAATTTTTTTTTAAAGATTTTATTTATTTATTTGACAGAGAGAGAGACAGCGAGAGCAGGAACACAAGCAGGGGGAGTGGGAGAGGGAAAAGCAGGCTTCCTGCGGAGCAAGGAGCCCGATGTGGGACTCGATCCCAGGACCCTGAGATCATGACCTGAGCCGAAGGCAGACGCTTAACGACTGAGCCACCCAGGCGCCCTAGATTTTAAAACAAAGACTGTAATAAGAGATGAGGAAGGACACTATATCCTACTTAAAGGGTCTATCCAACAAGAAGATCTAACAACTGTAAATATCTATGCCCCTAACATGGGAGCAGCCAATTATATAAGGCAATTAATAACAAAAGCGAAGAAACACATTGACAACAATACAATAATAGTGGGGGACTTTAACACCCCCCTGACTGAAATGGACAGATCATCTAAGCAAAAGATCAACAAGGAAATAAAGACTTTAAATGACACACTGGACCAAATGGACTTCACAGACATATTCAGAACATTCCATCCCAAAGCAACGGAATACACATTCTTCTCTAGTGCCCATGGAACATTCTCCAGAATTGATCACATCCTAGGTCACAAATCAGGTCTCAACCGGTACCAAAAGATTGGGATTACTCCCTGCATATTTTCAGACCACAATGTTTGAAACTAGAACTCAATCACAAGAGGAAAGTAGGAAAGAACTCAAATACAAGGAGGCTAAAGAGCATCCTACTAAAGAATGAATGGGTCAACCAGGAAATTAAAGAAGAATTAAAAAAATTCATGGAAACCAATGAAAATGAAAACATAACTGTCCAAAATCTTTGGGATACAGCAAAGGCAGTCCTGAGAGGAAAGTATATAGCAATACAAGCCTTTCTCAAGAAACAAGAAAGGTCTCAAATACACTACCTAACCCTACACCTAAAGGAGCTGGAGAAAGAACAGCAAATAAAGCCTAAACCCAGCAGGAGAAGAGAAATAATAAAGATCAGAGCAGAAATCAATGAACTAGAAACCAAAAGAACAGTAGAACAGATCGACGAAACTAGGAGCTGGTTCTTTGAAAGAATTAACAAGATTGATAAACCCCTGGTCAGACTTATCAAAAAGAAAAGAGAAATGACCCAAATCAACAAAATCATGAATGAAAGAGGAGAGATCACAACCAACACCAAAGAAATACAAACAATTATAAGAACATATTATAAGCAACTCTATGCCAGCAAATTAGAAAACCTGGAAGAAATGAGTGCATTCCTAGAGATGTATCAACTACCAAAATTGAACCAGGAAGAAACAGAAAACCTGAACAGACCTATAACCACTAAGGAAATTGAAACAGTCATCAAAAATCTCCCAACAAACAAAAGCCCAGGGCCAGATGGCTTCCCAGGGGAATTCTATCAGACATTAAAGAAGAATTAATACCTATTCTCCTGAAACTGTTCCAAAAAATAGAAATGGAAGGAAAACTTCCAAACTCATTTTATGAGGCCACCATTACCTTGATCCCAAAACCAGACAAAGACCCCATCAAAAAGGAGAATTACAGACCAATATCCTTGATGAACATGGATGCAAAAATTCTCACCAAAATACTAGCCAATAGGATCCAACAGTACATTGAAAGGATTATTCACCACGACCAAGTGGGATTTATCCCTGGGCTGCAAGGTGGTTCAACAGCCGCAAATCAATCAACGTGATACAATACTTTAACAAAAGAAAGAACAAGAATCATATGGTCCTCTCAATAGATGCAGAAAAAGCATTTGACAAAGTACAGCATCCTTTCTTGATTAAAACTCTTCAGAGTATAGGGATAGAGGGTACATACCTCAATATCATAAAAGCCATCTATGAAAAACCCACAGCGAATATCATTCTCAATGGGGAAAAACTGAGAGCTTTCCCCCTAAGGTCAGGAACACGGCAAGGATGTCCACTATCACCACTGCTATTCAACACAGTATTAGAAGTCCTAGCCACAGCAATCAGACAACAAAAAGAAATCAAAGGCATCCAAATTGGCAGAGAAGTCAAACTCTCACTGTTTGCAGAGGATATGATACTGTATGTGGAAAACCCAAAAGACTCCACCCCAAAACTGCTAGAACTCATACAGGAATTCAGTCAAGTAGCAGGCTATAAAATCAATGCACAGAAATCAGTGGCATTCCCATACACCAACAACAAGACAGAAGAGAGACAAATCAAGGAGTCGATCCTATTTACAACTGCACCCAAAACCATAAGATACCTAGGAATAAATCTAACCAAAGAGGCAAAGGACCTGTACTCAGAAAACTGTAAAATACTCATGAAAGAAATTGAAGAAGACATAAAGAAATGGAAAACCATTCCATGCTCATGGATTGGAAGAACAAACATTGTGAAGATGTCAGTGCTACCTAGAGCAATCTACACATTCAATGCAATCCCCATCAAAATACCATCCACTTTTTTCAAAGAAATGGAACAAATAATCCTAAAATTTTTATGGAACTAGAAGAGACCCTGAATAGCCAGAGGAATATTGAAAAAGAAAAGCAAAGCTGGCGGCATCACAATTCCAGACTTCCGCTCTATAACAAAGCTGTCATCATCAAGACAGTATGGTACTGGCACAAAAACAGACGCATAGATCAATGGAACAGAATAGAGAGCCCAGAAATGGACCCTCAACTCTATGGTCAACTTATTTTTGACAAAGCAGGAAAGAATGTCCAATGGCAAAAAGACAGTCTCTTCAACAAATGGTGTTGGGAAAATTGGACAGCCACATGCAGAAGAATGAAACTGGACCATTTCCTTACACCACACACAAAAAGAGACTCCAAATGGTTGAAAGACCTAAACGTAAGACAGGAGTCCATCAAAATCCTAAAGGAGAACACAGGCAGCAACCTCTTCGACCTCGACTGCAGCAACTTCTTCCTAGAAACATCGCCAAAGGCAAGGGAAACAAGGGCATAAATGAACAATTGGGATTTCATCAAGATAAAAAGCTTTTGCACAGCAAAAGAAACAGTCCACAAAACCAAAAGACAACCGACAGAATGGGAGAAGATATTTGCAAATAACATATCAGATAAAGGGCTAGTATCCAAAATCTATAAAGAACTTATCAAACTCAACACCCAAAGAACAAATAATCCAATCAAGAAATGGGCAGAAGACATGAACAGACATTTTTCCAAAGAAGACATCCAAATGGCCAACAGACACATGAAAAAGTGCTCAACATCGCTCAGCATCAGGGAAATCCAAATCAAAACCTCAATGAGATACCACCTCACACCAGTCAGAATGGCTATAATTAACAAGTCAGGGAATGACAGATGTTGGTGGGGATGCGGAGAAAGGGGAACCCTCCTACACTGGTGGGAATGCAAGCTGGTGGAACCACTCTGGAAAACAGTATGGAGGTTCCTCAAACAGTTGAAAATAGAGCTACCATACGATCCAGCAATTGCACTACTGGATATTTACCCCAAAGATACAAATGTAGGGATCCGAAGGGGTACGTGCACCCCAATGTTTATAGTAGCAATGTCCACAATAGCCAAACTGTGGAAAGAGCCAAGATGTTCATCGACAGAGGAATGGATAAAGAAGATGTGGTATATATACACAATGGAATATTATGCAGCCATCAAAAGGAATGAGATCTTGCCATTTGCAACAACGTGGATGGAACTGGAGGGTGTTATGCTGAGTGAAATAAGTCAATCAGAGAAAGACATGTATCATATGACCTCACTGATATGAGGAATTCTTAATCTCAGGAAACAAACTGAGGGTTGCTTGGAGTGGTGGGGGTTGGGAGGGATGGGGTGGCTGGGTGATAGACATTGGGGAGGGTATGTGCTATGGTGAGCGCTGTGAATTGTGCAAGACTGTTGAATCACAGATCTGTACTTCTGAAACAAATAATGCAACATATGTTAAGAAAAAAGAAAAAGAAGAAGATAGCAGGAGGGGAAGAATGAAGGGGAGTAAGTCAGAGGAGGAGACGAATCAGGAGAGATGATGGACTCTGAAAAACAAACTGAGGGTTCTAAGGGGGGGGGGAATGGGTTAGCCTGGTGATGGGTATTAAAGAGGGCACATTCTGCGTGGAGCACTGGGTGTTATACACAAAAAATGAATCATGGAACACTACATCAAGAACTAATGATGTAATGTATGGTGATTAACTTAACAAAAAAAATTTAAAAAAATAGAAGCCAGAGATCAAACCAGGCAGATAACGTTCCTTCTGATTGTTTTATTTTATATAACTTAATAGGATTTCTTGACATTTAAAATTTCTTCAGCCACTTTACTGAAAACAATTAAAAGCAGCTGTTGAGATCAAACTTTTTTTTTTAAGATTTTATTTATTTATTTGACAGAGAGAGAGAGCGAGAGCAGGAACACAAGGCAGGGGGAGTGGGAGAGGGAGAAGCAGACTTCCTGCAGAGCAGGGAGCCCGATGCGGGGCTTGATCCCAGGACCCTGGGATCATGTCCTGAGCCAAAGGCAGACGCTTAATGACTGAGCCACCCAAGCGCCCCAAGAGCAAACATTTTGAAGTCAGACCTTTATTCAAATCTCAATTCTACTACTTTCCAGTGGTTGACTTTTGACAAATTCTTTGACCTTGCTGGGTGTCAGTCTCCCCACCTGTGAAATGGAGGTTAGGACATATCTCTCTATTGGACATTGTGAGGATTAAATGAGATAACCCATTTAAAGCATTTGGCACAATACCTGGAATATCCTAAGTGTTTAATAGATAGTGTTCTCTGTAAATCTTTATGTTTAGTGTGGGTTTAATGTTGTTATTTGCTTTCATTTGTAGTAAGGAAACATGAAAGTTCAAACTAGGATCATGTTTTCTCTTCGCTGATAATGTAAATTATTGTATTTAGCTGTAGGGAAATAAGAACCCTTCGTTCAAGCACATTGAAAATCATGATTTCATTCAAAAACGTGTAAGAAGTAGATGCTTTATTCAATAAACAGAAATTGCTATAAAACCAAAATAACCCTCAATTATGTCTTCCATGCAGATGATATAGCTGATAAAAATGTACACTGGAGAAACTGGCTTTACCATATTTTATTACACCTACTTATGAGATGATAGCTCATATGGAACCACTGATGTTGCTTTTTGGCTTTTGTTGCTTTTTGTGAAAGATGTAAAATCTACACTATTAATAGACTTCAAATAAAAAATGGAAGGGAAAAGGAAAGCATTTGTGCTTGTGCTCAGCTTGTGAATGGGAGCTGAGGAAAAACAGAGGTGAAAAGGGCAGAGATCAGATACAGGGACAACCCTGTTCTGTTCTGTAATATTAAAAATCCAGATGACAATTTGTAGAGAATAAGTCCAGGTTTTCAAACAGTGCCAACAATGATGGTTTTAACTTCAAAAACACTGATTGTTTTCTCAGGATTGGGGGGTTTATTTCACATCTGAGTATCCCTGTATGTCTACTGTCCTGGGCCACTCAGCTCTCCCTGCCAGATGTTAATCCATTTCCTCTCCTTCTAAGCATCTTCTGGCCACTGAAACCACCCAATACCACACCTCTCCATACTCTTCACTTTCACCTCATTCAGCAGGAAAGTCCTAGATCTCCTGATACTCCTTGGAAAACAAAACAATTCCTTGTGTTATTTTGTTTTGACTTTCAAAATTAGAAGGATTAAAGGGCTACTGAGGTAAAGTAAGCAATAGAAAAGAATGAAAACAGAGGCTTTGTTGACCTGCGATGACAGGATATAACATGCAGAGAATGATTTATCATTATACAAGTCAGCTGTGGTTGCAAGGAGAAGCCTTTTTTCAAATGTGTTTAAAGAAGCTTCTTCCTTTATCTTGCATGATGTCATTTGTTTGAAGTATGCTTTTTAATGACATCAACCTAAGAAGAATAATTTCTTATAATCAGATTAACACTCCATCTCTCTCTCTCTTTTTTTTTTTCATAGTGAAGAACCACTTAAAATGGCTGGATTGGTGGCTGAGTCCTGGAAAGTTTGCTGAGTTTATCATTATACTTACAACAAAAGAATCATTATGGCAGCAAATGGAGTAGTAACTACCTGTTTTCTCTTCTGTTCCCACCCCATCCTCCTTTTTAATTTTTACAATCAAATTATTTGGCAAAGAAAAGAATTTTCCTCAATTTGAAGCCAACTCTTCAAGTCCAGTCACCCTGAAAATTTTCAACAGTATTATTATCTACCAACTAGTTATATTCCATACATCATACTTCTATCGTATGCCAATCTGTGGATCTCAGAACCGCGGGGATGAGCCCAAATGCTTTTACATGAAAATGATTCTCTGTCTTATGTGGTGCAACTACAAAATATTTCCATCTAGAATGAGTTTAGTGATGCTACTCCATTAAAGAGGAGATCAGAAAAGTGAATTCAGAGTGTGGTACAAGTTAGCAAAAATGTCCCAAATATCAAGAGGAGTAATGAAATAATTATAGGAAACCATACAGCATTCTTGTTTCCAACTGAAATTTTCTACAGCTCTGCTTAAATTAGCTCCTGATAGAGGTAAGATGGAAGGATACAGACATGGCTTTCATAATTGTACCTTGTAGACATTTTTCTACAGCATTTTCTTGTAGGTCTCAAAAGAACTTACGAAATATATTTATCCACTAGATGTTTAAGTATATGTTCATTCCTGACCTGCAAATAATGGGGCACTCATAGCCTTTATGAAACAATGAAATTTCACTGGGTTACTCAAATGATTTATGTCCATTTGATTCGATAGATGTCCGTGTTTACATTCCAGTAGCACACACTGGTATTTATGTAAAGTAAGTTCTAAAATGAGTTATTATGTATAACATATTGGGATTCTTACTTCTTTGAACAGAGGATGAGATACATATTATGTCCAGATGTATGAACTTGTTCCCAATTAGTGCTAACATGCATTTTAAATCTTCTTCTGTAGGTAAATTACGGGCAATCTAAGATGAACATATATATGTCAGCATGAATGAGAGACACACTAACAATTACTTACATTAGTGTTTGTGTAGTGAAATAAGTATTGGCAATTGCATTGGACTATTTAAGAGAAAATACTCGTATCAGGAAACAGAGATGTCTCCTTTCTCTGTTTGATTTTAGTTGTTACAATAGGAGCAGGACTTGCTCATATTAACAGACAATTCCTGTCATTTGTTCTACATGTTCAAACTTTTTTAACCCTCATTCTTAATCCATTTAAAACTATTTTCTAACCCTACCTCCAAAAAGAACACTTCATTGAAAAAAGATCATGTTTCCATGTTCTTGGAGCCTTTTGACATACTTGATTGTTTGTGCAAAGAGCCAGCAACTTGATAACTTCTTTCTTAAACGTCTCTTCCTTTTCAGTAGCAAAGAAATCTCCGATATATCTGCATAATTATTTTACCATGTTTCTTTTAAGGAAATATTGGTATCCCTCTTCTACAAATATTACTCAATAGAATTTTGGACAGGCTATCATTGTGGTTCTAACACTAGGTTCTTTCAAGTTCAAAAGAAAAATATTTTCCTTTAATTGCCCTCAGTTGGATTACTTTGTAGAGCTAACTCTCTTGACTTTGTGAAAATATTCAGGTAAAATCCTACACACGTTCCAAAAAAGGGGAATGATTTCTGACGCAGGGATTTAATTTGGTTTGTGCATTGACTTACAAAGCAGCATATTCATTTATATTCATTTATGTAAACTTTATATTTAGGCAAGTCATAGGATTTTTCCCTTTTTTTATCTTCTTCATTAGAGATTCTTAACCTTCATAATATTTGGAGGTTAACTTTTACTTTTTTGATGAAAGTTTTTCTTATAAGCCATGGAAATGGCTTTTCTTTTCTTTTCTTTTCATAGAGAAAACTTGTTATTTTTCTTTTCCCTTCCCAAATAGGCACCAATCATTTGACAATGCCTTCTCCATTACTGCTATTGAATTTCTAATCTATACTTCACTGTCTACTCAACATTTTCTCTTGGATATTTATAAGCATCTCAAACTTGATAAGCTCAACTCTGAACTCTGATTCCCCTCAAATCTGAACTCTGATACCCCTAAAGCCCGATCCTCTTTTTCTGTTTTAGTGAAAGACTACTTCTTTCTTCCAGCTTTTAGTCAAAAAAAAATCTCAGACTCATCCTTAACTCTGTCTCTCACATCCCACATTTAATCTATCAGCATATCCTGTCAGCTCACCCTTCAAAATCTATTCAATATCTTATCACTTACCACCTCCACTGCTACAACTACCCTCTATGAACAAATCATCATCCTCCTTCCCCTGGACTGTTACAAGTCTCCTCACCTTACTTTCATTTTTGTGCAATTATAGTTTATTTTCAACACAGCAACTACAGCAATTCTCCTAAGAAGTGGTAGATCACTTCACTCTCCTGTGCAAAACCATCCAGTGCTTACCATCTCATGTCTCATGTACAGTAAAGCCAAGGTCCCTGCAAAAGCCTACACATCCCTCCTGGATCTGCCCACCCCTCTCCACTGCTCTAACTCACCTTTTATACTGTCTCCTCACTGACTCCAGCCACACTGAACTTCTCATTGTTGCCCCAACAGGCCAAATATGCTGTCTCAGGATCTTTGTGTTTTCTTTTCCCCTCTGTCTATAATGCCCTACCCCAAATATCCACTGGCTCACTTTGTCATTTCCTCTGATCTCGTCTCAAATGTCATCTTATCAAAAAGATCTTCCCTGACCACTCTATATAAAATACCACCCCATCACCACCCCCAGTCTCTAACCATTTATCCCGTGGATTGCACTTATTACTATCTGACATGTTATGCATTTCTTAAAATTTGTTTTGACTTTGTCAACCTCAAAACTGACTGTAAACTCCATAAAAAAGGGACTTTGTCTTGTTCACTTTGTATCATACTGATTAGCATATTAATAGACTCTCAACAAGTATTAATTGAAAGGATGTATGAATGAACTGCACAATTCTCTGTATTATATGCTCCTGGCATTATAACACATGTTTGAGGTTGAAACAGTCATGTAAAAACCATTAACCACAGCCTAATTTTTCTTTAGAATAACCCCTTTCACACAGACTATTTTAATGAAGCTTGGGTACCTGTGGAATCATCAAACTCTTGGTTAAATAGTCTTAACTTTAATTTCTAAAACAAAACATACAAAAACCCGTGTTCATCATTATTTCTGTTAAATGCTTTCTTTATGTTCCCTATCAGCATCACCATCGACTAATATTTATTGTTCACTTGCTGTGTCTCAATCGTTGTCACTATTACTACTCCAGGAGCCTGCACTCTGTCTCTAGAGAAAAAAATGAAGTTTGGAAGATTAAAAGAAAAAGAAAATGTATACCATAATACAAGCAATGATCAGAATTATTGCCAAGTAACTGTAATTTTATTGGTTCAGAGCAGACTCTGAAATATTTCCGGGCTGCTGTTTCACCTACCAGGATATCATCCCTTATGATTTTAATAGTCATCTATTTTCATAATTACTTCATTCATTTCTTACTAATTCCAGGTGGTAGGATTGTGGTTAAAAAATTGGTTGCACATTTGATTGTTGATCAACCTGATGAAAGTGTAGGGCCTCACAATATAAGGAATTATTTGGGAACCCTCTGCTTTATTTTTGACACTGAAAGCACTGCTTTACTACTTGTTTTTATGTTTTTCTGGGCTTCCGCTGGGAATATGTTCTAGTTCCTAGTCACCTCACACTTAATCCTTTAATTCATAGCATCCTGACCACTCAAATATTTAATCTCAAGATAATAATCTAAAATTCAGAGACTTACATAACGATTCACAAAAGAACAGTGATTTTTCTGTTCATTTCCCAGTCTCCAGGCTGTCCAAATTGAGCAAAGTGGTTTCTGCAGTTAACACTGTGCCCACAAGTGCCTCGTTTTCACTCAAGCTAAAAAAAGCTATGCTTAAAAGAGGGGCCCACCATAATAATACTAAAGGTAAAATAATAAGTCTGAAACCTGTTAGCTATAGTTATATGAGTTATTTATACTACAACTAATAGCCATATTTAATTTTCTTTTTGTACTTTCCTTAAAACTCCTTCAACATTTGTGTTTAAATACAATACCTAGGAGTAAATTATTTATATTAACTATAATGATTTTTAGGCTTCTATAACCTTAAGTTTTGTAAAATTTGTTTATTAAAATAGAACATACATGAGAGAATATGCCATCACAAGCAAAATATTCCATTACCTGGAATAAGACTTTTCTTACTTGGGTAAGCAAATATATAAGGCCTACCTTTTGTACTATAAAGATTTCAAACACACTAGCAAGCTTTGATTCCCAAACACAGAAGACTATTTTACTTATTACATCTATTACCTATATAATTATAAAATAACATTAGAGTTTGACATGTTAAAGAATAGGCATCCTTTTTTAGGCATAATTATTTTAGATTCTAATTGGGTCTATAATTATTCATTTACAAATGAGATTTTTTTTTTGGTCCATCTACAAAATGATTTGTCAATATCTGGCAATATTTAACACTGTACTTTGTTCTTACTGGTATAGTATGATCTGTTCCAAAGTTAGAAACAAATATATTTACGATGCATTTCAGAGTCTAAAGTTGCTTGAAGCAGTGATAGAAATATTTTTTACATTATTGGGTGCTTTCTAATCTTGCAGACTAGAAATATTTTTCTGCCCTTAGGCTCCCCTTAGATCATCAAATGCTAACAAGTTTTACTCCGCAGGCTCAGCTGTGCATCAGTTCACCAAAGGATTAATGACTATTTTTAAAAATGGTCTTTTGAGATCAGTCTAGGATGGGGAAAAATATTTTACTAAACCTTCTCCACCTTTGTAAATGGTTGGAGCCTCTAGAGAACATGTTCCTTGGAGACAAGACATTAAAACTCACATCAGCAAGCCACTTGGGATGAATTTTAAACAAGTCAGGACCTTGACTCAAAGATCACATTTTGTAAGTGAAGAACGAGCTGTTTTCAATAATAAATGGTGTTTTGAGACCTAATTAGAACTTGGAATAAAATAAGGAAGTGATTGTGGCTAGTTAACGAAAGTTAGACTTGTTTGTAGAAGCTTAAGGAAGATGTGAAAAAAAGGCGAACCAACTGAACATTTCAGTTTCTGTGAGAAGCTGTGTGATATGAAGAAAAGAACAAAAACTTTGGAAAGAGACAAGGAACTATGTATCTAACTTGAACATTTAGCAGCTTAGCACCTTTGTTATCTTGGACAGACCACATATTACCACAACTACACTACTATTATCACTGCTATTATTACTACTAACTATACGTTAAATAACTTGCTCAATCCAAAGAGAAATTAACTTCTCTTAAGTCTCTAATTTATTTTAGTATTTATCTTATTTTATTTCATTTAACTCTATCTTTTGTGTTGTTGTAAGAATTATAGTTAATTTCTATAAAGATGTTGGTTGGCATTTATTAGAACTTTAAAAATTGAGTACTCTTCTGTTAATGGTGGTTATTAGGACACCCATGGATAGATCTTAAATCTCAACTTACTGAATTTAGTCAGAATTTAATTGTAATAGTGGCAGAAAGCAATATTTTTTTTCCAATAATCTTAACACTTTTTGAAATCCAAGGAGCTCACATGGAGTTTAAGGCTACTTTTGATTATAATCTAGTTTCCTAAAGACTATCAAATAGGGCCATGTGTACATACTTGACTCTCAGTATATATTTGTTGAATAGAATTTATTGAATCCACACATATAAGTAAAAATTCTAAAGACTTTTGATATCTATTTTTTTTATGTGGGCTCTACACCCAGCATGGAGCCCAATGTGGGGCTTGAACTCATGACCCTGAAATCAAGACCAAAGTTGAGATCAAGAGTCAGACACACAACCAGCTGAGCCACTCAGTGTCCCTTTTCATATCTATTTTTTAATGAGCATATTGAATTTACAAAGCTGCACCAAATCTCTTGGGGAATTGGAAGTGGTTTGGGAGAGAAGAAAATATTGTTTATTATTACCTTTTATGTCCCAGGCAACCAACTAAACACTAGACTGGCATCAAGGCCAATTATGAATATAAAATAGTTTCATTTTATTTTCAACAACTGCCCTAAGTGTGCTATGTTGAACGGTCATTCCACTCACAGTTAACAGGTTAATCACTGAACATCTCTAGGGCACACATTCACTTTGAAGTCCTCTTCCATGACTTTATCTCAATCAATGTGCGCAATTTATTTTCAATAATTTTCTATTAAACAATCGCTATTGTTTTCCTACTTAGTCCATCCCAGGAGGTTAAACTTCAGCAGGTAGGAGGCTTAGAAGTGTATGTGTGGGGAAAAGGGATGCTCTGGTTTCCAAATCTTTGCCCCACACTCTCCCTACTGTGTGTATTTCTAGAAAAGTTACAGTTGGGCTAGAGGGATAGGGAAGCAGTCTCCTTGTTTCACTGACCATAACAAAACTATGGTCCTCTCTTAACTGGTGCAAACTCCTCAAATTGCTCATTGTGGATTGATGTTGACCTGTTCACCCTGTAGGTAAAAGGCTCCCTTCTGTGCAGCTCATAAAATTAAGCCACACACTTTCGTCTTTCCAGCAGCCTAATACTTCATTCCTCTGAAAAGTACACGCTTTTGACCTTATGATCCCCTATAAAACTATGGCTCTATGTATTACCTAGTGTCTTTGTGAGTTCTCAGACTAGAGACACCTGCGGAATCAGACTGAGATGGCACTGCTTTTCTCTTTCTTCTCTCAGCCTGCAAATCCCAACAAAACCTTATCTATAATGTTTTCACCCATTCTTTTGTAGTACAAAGAAGCAGGAAGTATGATGGCTAAGTAGATATCCAACCAGAAAACAAAAATGCAGGTCTCTCATTTCACAGGTACCCCAAACTGTTTATAAGGAATTTTCTTTGGGCTTCCCACATTGGTTTTAAGAAGAAAAAACATGCCACCTATTCAAAAGGGAGATGAACAGATGGAATGGCTTCTTTTTATAAAATGTTCTATGATTTTCTGCTCTTAATCTTCATTTTGTATCAATAAGAAACGGTGGTGGTAATAGTATCAGAAAGGAGATGGCCTTAAGAGTCTGAGATTCTCTAAACTTAAGACATAAATTTCTGAGTTGTCAGTCTGACTCATTAATTCTGATGCATATTCTATTGCCCAAATGGATTTTTTACATGTTTAGTATTCACACTTCAGTATGCTTTAAAAGAAAGAGTATATATGGTTTTGTAGTTAAATTGGACCTGGATTTCAATCTCTACTCTACTATCTATCAGCTGTATTAATTTAGGGCAAGTTTATTAACCATTCTGAGCTTCAATTTGCCCTGTTGTAAGATGTAAATAATAACTTCCTCCTACATTGTCAAAATAACTTGACAATATATAATTTTACAGATATATATTTGAGAGAGAGAGAGAGCAGGGTGGAAAGGGGCAAAAGGAGAGAGAGAGAGAGAGACTCTCAAGCCGACTCCACACATAGCACAGAGCCAACACAGGGCTTGACTGCACGACTCAGATCATGACCCCAGCCAAAATCAAGAGTCAGCCACTTAACCTACTGAGCCACCCACATGCCCAACAATGTATATCTCATATAAATAATTTTACAATGTATATTTTATACAAATAACTTTGGAATATGTATCGCAAATAAGAAATATTTAGGAAAGTTATTTTCTCCATTTAAAGGTTAGGAAACCAACGCTCTGTAGAGATTATAAAAAGCTGTCAAGATCATTGAAAATAGCAGAGACACTATCTGAACTCAGATCTGTCTAACGCTAAAGTCTGTATTTTCCACCACCACACGTCACCACTATATTTGAAATTTAGTAAGAAAAATTAATCAGTTGACTTATTTTCCTATGTACAAAAGCAACTGCTAGTTAAAAATATATATATGTTTTTTATTTTTAAGAAAGTTTTAGGGCGCCTGGGTGGCTCAGATGGTTAAGCGTCTGCCTTCAGCTCAGGTCAGGATCTTAGAGTCCTGGGATCGGGTCCCGCATCAGGCTCCCTGCTCCTTGGGAGCCTGCTTCTCCCTCTGCCTCTCTCTCTCTCTCTCTCTCTCTCTCTGTCTCTCATGAATAAATAAAATCTTTAAAAATAAATAAATAAAGAAAGAAAGTTTTAGGATATTGTTTAAAGATTTACTTATTTTAGAGAGAGAGAGCACACATGTGGGAGCAGGGGGAGGAGCAAGGAGGGGAGAAGAGAGAGAATCTCAAGCTGAGCATGGAGCCCAACTCGAGGCTCCTCCCAGGACCCTGAGATCATGACCTGAGCTGAATCCAAGAGCCTGGTGCTCAACCAACTGAGCCACCCAAATGCCCCAGGATATTAGGTTAAATATACAGTGCTATAACCCAAATTAGAAGTAGTGAGAAAAATAATAGCAAAGGAAAAACAAGAATCAATGTAAAATGAAGTTAGCAATGGGGCAAATTCACAAAATAAATGCTATGAAGGCCCATCTACTTGATAATAATGGGTTGCTGATAAAACTCTCAGAGAAAATCATAATGATACAACTCAGATCCAAAAAATAAATAACCTATTGTTTAAGGGAAACACAACACTGGATTGCTCCTTAGATCAAAAAGTATTTCCCTCAAGGCTATTTATGAAGAGGATGCTAAGCAAAAGATTGCAATGTCCCTAAGTACATCCTTACAGCAATAAACAGAATACCTCAATATAGGCTAATGACTTATACCAAATGCAAATTATGGGAAGCCAAAAATATCCGTGTGCAGCTCTGATAAATTAGCTGTATATTTGAAGAATCCCTGGATCAACCTTAGGTTTTAGGAGAGTCCATGACTCCCTAAAATTATGTGAAATATTAAATGCGAATATACACATGTGATATCCTTAGGCATTCAAACTGTTTTCATCAGAAAATTAAAGCAAAGTAAAACAAAACAAAAACAGCAAAAACTCCATAAAAATCCTTTGTTCCATAGCATTGGATATATATTCTCTGAGAAATTCTCCTATAAAGTCTCTTTTTCATTCTACTATAGATACTGTGTAGCACTGATTTTAAGATTAAGGACTCTGGAAAATACTTACAGAACAACTCTTTTTGTGTTGCGAATTAAATGCAGACCCTTTGTGGTTAAACAATCATGGAGACTTGTGCTAGCTAGCCTCCTTTACAAAAGATCTGTGTCTTCTGGAAGGTGACCTCATCTCAGCTTTAAGCTAAATGTAACTAGAAGTATCTTCCAGGATTTGAATAAATTCTTATGTCAGGCGTAGACATCATCTCTAAAATCTGGATTTATGCACACTAATTTGATCATTATCTGTCATTACAAATTTGAGGACACAGATCCAAGGTTCAGGGCCAAAAACTGCCAAAAGTGGCTTGTGCCTCAAACCTAATTACACAGAAAAGGATAAAAAGACTTTAACAACTATTCATCATTATTCCTGTGTTAGATTTCTAACAAGCATCTACAGAAAATATTCAGGTTTTTGTCTTATAAAAGCGACTCTTTTATATACCTGAAATCTTTAGAAGTTTTGAATAGCAAAAGCTTTAAAATTTCTGTTTATATAAAAATATGTAATTATCATAGAGATTATCATTCTGTTTATATCTTCTATTTTTAGCCCAAACTCATTTACAGATACTAATTTATTGCATGAATCACATTTCATTTTTCATCTACAATATAGTAGATGTACAGTATTAGATTAAAAAAAACTTCAGCAAGGCATTTTCAGCCTATCTCTTAATCTTACTATGCTATTCCTTCATAAATAACCTAAGATAATTAAATATTTTTAAAGCTAATAGCTTCAGCAATGAATTTAGCTCTCAGAAATACCAGAACTGTCTTAAAATGTCTTAAAGTCAAGATGCTTCCCTTGACTATTTTCTCTTTTTACTTTATCAAATGTAAAATAGTATTTAAGTTCACTTTAGTTTTAAGGAGTAATCAGCTATCCTAATAATCTCTGTGGAAAAATGCACTGAAAGCCGTAAAAGTCTTGAAAAAAAGTAACGGAAGCATACATTTCATCAATGGGAGACATATAACTCGATGCTAATGTTGTAAAGATGATGAGAATTAAAATTTTATTGAAATCAATGTATTGACCAAATTATTACCTACTATAGGGGTGGTGGAATATTTCTGATATGCCATTATAAAAAAATGAAACAACCTTTAATATTTTTTTAATATGTTTCTTTTTTTTAATAGCTTTTTTTTTTAAAGATTTTATTTATTTATTTATTTGAGAGAGAGAGAGAGAGAGAATGGGAGATAGAGAGCACGAGAGGGAAGAGGGTCAGAGGGAGAAGCAGACTCCCTGCTGAGCAGGGAGCCCGATGCGGGACTCGATCCCGGGACTCCAGGATCATGACCTGAGCCGAAGGCAGTCGCTTAACCAACTGAGCCACCCAGGCGCCCCAAAACAGCCTTTAATATTAAATTAGGTAACATTGGTTACCAAGGTGCTTCCATGTACCCTAATTATATAATTCATTCCAACTGGCAATTACCACACATTCAAGAATATCTCTCAGACACCTTATTGCCACAAATCATGCAATTATATAATATTAGAAGTTGACCTTTTATTATTTAATTGTATCCTCACAACCACTGGAGATGAGAAAGTTGAATATAACATGAGCATTGGATTAGCATAATAATTGATATCTCTGTCCCCCTGATAATCACTTATCACATGACTACTAAAATGTTACTTCATTTCCTTGACTCTGTTTTCTTGAGAAGTGTTATAAGCATCAAATGAGATGATATTATGGAAGTACTTTATAAGTGATGAAATTATTGTTTTGTGAATCATGGAATGCTACATGTCCTTGCATAGTTTGCATATATACACACCACTGAACGACTCTATTACATGCACCCTAGGGGACTTGGAAGGACAGCAATGGAGTTTGTACTTTGTCCATCAACTTCAGTCCCACTCCCAGCAGTTATATTTACCACTCTAGAATGGCTCAGGAGGGAACACTCCAACAAGACAAAAAAGAGATGGAGAATCTTTATCCTATCTTAGGAGTTAGCCAAAGAAGGATTAAAAATTATCTTATCTAGGGCGCCTGGGTGGCTATCATTTAAGCATCCAACTCTTGATCTCAGCTCAGGTCTTGATCTCAGGGTTGTGAGTTCAAGCCCCACGTTGGGCTCCACCTTGGGCTCCACAAAAAATTATCTTACCCTTTTGTCTCTCTAGAATCTGGAAAGCCTAGAACCTATTTTTCCCAAGATCTCTTTGCAGCAGGGTACTAGTTTAGGTTTCACCTTTGAGAGGCACCACACAATATTTGGAAGGTGAAAGAGAATCAGAGCCATTTCTGGCAGCAGTAAGCCAGTATGTGGGCAAAAGATAAACATGATGTTTTTCAAGCAGCTTCAGGTGTTCCGTGAATCACCTGCAAAGGTGGTGCAGGCAACAAATAGGTTTGCAGTGGTATCCCGAAACTGATCATTTCCTTTGTCATTGCTGCAACTTCTAGATTTTCTGAAAGTTAGTGATGCCTTTCTTGACCTTTGTTTTACTAGTTTTTCTAATGCCTTTGTATGCACATAATTTATTATATAAAAGGTCTTCTGTTTTCTTTACAAAAGCCTGACTGATATGGTATCTCACTTTGATGAGATATTTGTGAGAATTCTTTATCAATTATCTAATTGTTGCATCACACACCACCCAAAATCTTTATGACTTAACTGAACAACAATGAAATTAAACTAGAAATCAATTAAAGAAAGTATCTAGACAATCCCTAAACATTTGTAAACTAAATAACAAACTTTTAAATAATCCACTGGTCATAGAAAAAATTGAAATAGAAACTAGAAAGTATTTTCAATTAAATAAAAATTGGAGCACAACATATAAAACTTTGTGAGAAGCAGATAAAGCACCGCTTACAGAGAAATTTATAGAACTAAATGCCTGTATTAGGAAAGAAGGAATATTTGAAATCAATGACTTCAAATTCCATCTTAAAATATTAGCAAAGGAGCAAATTAAATTCAAATTAAGGATAGTAAATAAAAACTTAAGAACACAAATCAATAAAATAGAACACAGAAAAACAATAGAGAAAATCAGTGAAACAAAAATTTGTTAAGAAGATCAACAAAATTAATAAATGTCTTCTCAGACTGCTCAGGAAAAAAAGAAAGAAGGCACGATTACCAATATCAGGAATGTTACAGGTGACATAACTACAGGTCTTGTAGATGTTTAAATAACAATAAAGAAACATTTTGAACAAACTTAATGATGATAAATTTGACAACCTAGATGAAGTACATTGTCAGACACCAACTACTCATCAGGAAGAAATACTTAAAACAGAATGGCCCCAGATTTATGAAATATGTTGGATTTGTAGTTAAAAACTTTCCCACAAAGGAAACTTGAGGCCTAGATGGTTTCACTGATGAATTCTATCAAATATTTAAGGAAGAAAAAAATGCCAATTTTACATAAAATCTTCCATAAAATTTAGGAAGAGAAAATACTTCACAATTTATCCCACGAACTCAGTATTTCTCTGATATCTAAGATAATGCAATAAAAGAAAACCATGGACCTACATACCTCACAAAAACAGGGAGCCTGGGTGGCTCAGTTGGTTAAGCGACTGCCTTCGGCTCGGGCCATGATCCTGCAGTCCCGGGATCGAGTCCCGCATCGGGCTCCCTGCTCAGCAGGGAGTCTGCTTCTCCCTCTGACCCTCTTCCCTCTCGTGCTCTCTATCTCTCATTCTCTCTCTCTCAAATAAATAAATAAAATCTTTAAAAAAAAAAAAAAACAGATGCAAAATTTCTTGGTATCTTAGCAAATCTATTTTAATGGTTTACAAGAAGAATAAAATATGATGATTAAGTGGGAGTTATCACCGTAATACAAGTTTTGTTCAATATTCAAAAATCAACCACTGTAATTCACCCTGTTTACAGAGTAAAAAATATATATATTTTTACCTCATTAGATGCAGAAAAACCATTTCTGTCAGCAAATAAGAAATAGAAGGCATTTCCTTGAACTTAATTAGGAAAGACTGAATACTTTCTTCAATATCAGGAACAAGGAAAATATGTGTGCTCCTGATTTCTATTCAACATCATACTTGAGATTCTATTCATTTTATTTTATTGCAGTAAGGCAACAAAAAAATATATAAAATCCAGATTGAAAATGTACAAGTAATACTATATTTACAGACAACCTGATTGTCTATGTGGAAAATAGGAATGAATCTATGAAAATAATCATTTTATAATCTTTGAAGGAACCCAGAAATTCACTTCATAATCTAATCTCCATTTATGTCCTTATTTTCATCTAATAATATCTGCTAGTCTTCAAGTACCATCATTACAGATTTCTATCATTCAATATCCTGTTAGCATTTCATATATTTGTATTATTTAATTAGCATTTTTACAATAGTAGTCTTCAATGTATGTATTTGTTTATGCTAATACATAGCTTTTAAGCTACATTTTAATTTAAATAAATTGGAATAAACCTAAAAAAAAGGTAAGTCATTTTAGCAAGGTTGCATAATACAAAATCAATATGTAAAAATTAGTCATTTTTCTGTATACTAACAATACGAAATCTGAAATTGAAATTTTAAATACCATTTAAAATAGCATCACGTTATGAAATTCTTGGGGATAAATTTGTCAAAAAATATTCAACCAATAAACTGAAAACCACAAAACATTACTGAGAGAGTGTTAAAAAACAATACAAAACCTAAATAAAGATATGTATCTTGTTCAGGGATGGAAAACTCAATATTATTAAGATGTCAATTCTCCCCCATTGAATCTATAGATTAATTCCAATCTTCACCCACCCTCTAAGAAAAAAAAAAAAAATCCAAACATCTTTTTTGTAGACATTCACATGATGATTGTAAAATTTAGATCTATATAATCCATAATTATTTTGAAAAAAACAGACTTGGAGACTTAAAACCTAATTTCAAAATTTATTATAAGGTTACAGTAATTATAAGTGTGTTATTGTCATGGAGATAGAGAAATACATCAATGGAACAGAAAAGAAAGTCCAGAAGTAGAATCATACATATATGGTCAATAGATTTTTTTTTTTTTTTGGTCAACTGATTTTTGACAAAGTTGACAAGGCAACTCAACGGGGAGAAGATAACATTTTCAGTGAATGGTGCTAGGACAATTGGTTAGCCATATGCAAAAACATGAACTTTGATCCTTATCTTTTGACTAAAACAAAAATTAACTCAAGATGAATCATTGACCTAAATGTAAAATATTTTTTTCTATAAACAAACATAGGAAAAATATTTGTGACCTTGGGCCAGGTATTTATTTTTAGATCTAACAGTAAAAGCATAATTCCTAAATTAGTATGTATCTGGACGCTGAGTGGCTGAAAATGGCCTAGGAGGCCACTGAAGATGGTGGTTAAGAAAATAAAAAATAAGAAAGATATTTATAAAATGTTGCTTTTGATTCTCCTTCTGTTATCTTTGCCTAATTATTGTCTTCTTTTTATTAATGGAAATTGGCAGCAACATCCTACACTGTTGATGTTGATTCTGATAGAATAATAACCACAGAGGGAAAAATTCCTGCTGAGGTGATGGAAATACGTACAGATTGCCTAGGCTTTTGCTCTTTTACTGCTTCCCATTCCAGACCTCAGAGTTGGGATTTATTTCTCTCTACAGCTTACAGATGAAACTGTGATCAGAAAATTTGCCTGATACTGAACAAAAATAATATATGATAATTCAGACTTTCTGATCGGAAAGAATCCACTAATCCACTAATATGTTCCATACAAGAGATCTACTTAAAAATACCTAATATGGGTGAAAATAAAAGGATGGAGAATATATACCAGATAAATATAACTAAAAAGAAGGCTGGGGAAACAGTATCAATACTTGATAAAACAGATCTTATTAGAAAAAGATATGATAAGGCTATTTCCTGTAAAAGATATAATGGGGCAAGGAGATATATCTGTCATAAACATCTGCCTATCTAGTAATATGGATTCCAAATATATCAAAGCTATAGCTAAACAGCAGGAAGACAGGTATAAATCAACAATTATAGTTGTTGGTTTCGTGAATACCTTTCTCAGAAACTGACAGAATAAGTATACCAAAAACAAACATAGACATTGAGGACTTAAAGAATATAATGGAAAATTTTGTATCATCTATCATCTATCTATCTACTCAGCTCTACTCAACAGACATTAAATACATTGCTGATTGCTTCCTAGAACACATAGAACATTAATAAAAATACATCATGTACCAAGCCATAAAAGAAGCTTAAATAAATTCCAGAGGATCAATATTTGATAGACTTTTTTGTTTTACCAAAATGAAGTGAAATTAGAAATAAAGAACAAGGGCGCCTGGGTGGCCTAGTTGGTTAAGCGTCCAACTCTTGGTTTTGGCTCAGGTCATGGTATCAGGGTCATGAGACAGAGCCCCGTGTGGGGTTCCGTACTCAGCAGGGAATCTGCTTGAGATTCTCTCTCTCCCTGCCCCTCCCCTCACTCTCTCTCTTTAAAATAAATGAATCTTTTTAAAAAAGGAACAAAAAGAAATAAAAAACAGCTAAGAAAAATCTGTATATTTTTAAACTGAAAAACATTGCTTAACAGTTTTTGGCAAAACTTGAGAAAGGAGACGAAAAGATATTTAGAACTTGATAATGAAAGAATGATAGATACATAGTTAAGTAGGTCCATGTAGTATATCTACTACTATAGATACATGATAGCTATATAAAAAGGTATATGAAGTTAGTATTTTTAGGAAACAGCTAAAGCCATACTTCTAGGAATATTGATACCTTTAAATACTTTTATAAGGAGTTAAGAAAGACAAATGAACCAAATATTCAACCAAAGAACTTGCTAATAAGAACAAAAAAGGGAACTCAAGGAAAGAAGAAGGTGGGAAATAAGGGCAGAAATAAACGAAATAAAGAATAAATAGAAAATACTAACAAATTCAAAATCACATTCATTAAAAAGGGTTGATTGGGCTAAAAGTCGTCTTATCTCTTTCTTCATTGCTTGATGACTATGAAGCAATACATGGCATTTTCCTGGCATAATGTAGGTGTCTTTCTCGGTAATTGACTGAAGACCCTACCTGTGTTAGCAAGAGGCAAGTGGAGCATGCTGGGGATTTTTGGAAAGAGTTTTCTCATTTTCATCCACTTGGTTGCCAGAAATCAGTCTACTCTTCCAGTTTGGGATGATGTGGTATAGAATATGAATCCTAGAAGTGTTACAGCCACTTTTTCTTTCCACCAGGAAGTCAAGTCTAGCAGAAAATGCTCTATGATCAACAAAACGCATTTCCTATTCCTCACTAGAGCCCTATAAGACGTTTTCTATACCTTCTAATTTAGGGATATCATATATCCAATGTGACTAAATTCTGGTGACTGCAATATATATTGAAGTGCTTGTGTTGCTTCTGAGCAAAATCATAAGAATTAAGTATGCCTCCCCTGTGTTCTCTTCTGCCTGACTCTAGAGAACTCAGGATTCAGAAGAGAGTGGAATCACAAAATTGGGAGGAGTCTGGTCCCGAACTGACAATATAGAAGGCAGCTCAACCAGAAACGCTCACAGAATTCAAAATTTATCTATTGGAGCAGCTAATTCTTGCCTTGGAATTAAGCTGACACAAAGAAAACAGTAAAGATGGAAAAGCAACTAGGTCTCTGATGATACCTTTGAGTTGCTGAATCAAATAATCCTGAAACTCGAATTATCCTGAATCTTTCAGTAACAGGAATGAATAAATTCCCATTACTGTTTACATAGTGTGAGTTGGATTGTCTTTTACTTTTAGCTGAAAGCTAATTTCAATAAGACAAAACCAGTAAGACCAATGAACAATAAGACCAAAACCAATCAGTGGACAAAGGGTACAAGACTAAGCCAAGCCACAAAGAGCAAGGTAAAGAGATACACTGAACAGAACTAGTATGCAAAATGAGCAAGGTTCTAGCAATAAAGCAATATAGCCAATGTGACACTGAACTGTCAAGCTATGAATCCATAGATCTGAGCCTGTATGTAGAGGTTAAATAGTCCCAGGTACAGAGGAGGCTATACCTGAACTATATAAATAAGAAGCCAGCTTCCCATTATGACAGAAATATATATCAGAGACTGGCTAGCCTGCAGCCAACAGAAGTCTACTTCAGGTAACTGATAGTAATAGAATATCTGTTTAAAGTCTGTTCTGCTCTAGCAAAGGACTAACCTATAGATTCTTGCCAGTCCACCCTCTTTATCTCTTTTACTTACACTTTATATATCCTTCTTTTTTTTTTAAGATTTTATTTTTATTTTTCGACAGAGAGAGAGAACGTAAGCAGGGGGAGTGGGAGAAGCAGGCTTCCTGCCGAGTAGGGAGCCCGATGTGGGAATCGATTCCAGGATTCTGGGATCATGACCTGATCCGAAGGCAGACGCTTGATGACTGAGCCACCCAGGCGCCTTATACCCTTTCTTGCATCAGTGATAGTGAATATTTCACTCTCCCTGATATTCCATACATATTTTCTGATATATTTTATTTTTTCATTAATATAGTCTGTAGTTTAGTATATAAGTTCTTTACATTGTGTACTGTATATCTCTGTTTCCACTATCATTTTGGCCTCTAGTAATATTACTTGTGAGAAGCTATGTCCTTGTAATACATACATCCTTTTGATTGTTAAAATGTAATGCTAATGTTATAGAAATATCTTTCATTAATAATAAAAACACTTTGATTATTTCAAGCAATCCCTAAAGATAATGCTTTTTGCATATTCAAGGAGAATGGGTCAACAGTAATGAAGAGCACTGTATCAATAAACAACATAATTTATCTGAGATAATTAGATCACATTCTAAATCTTATTTTAAAACCTAATAGAAATGGCTTAACCTCTCCCTGGGTGTGTTTTATCTGTAAATTATGATGAATTTTAGGGTTCTTAAATTTTTAAAATTGTGTTATCTGTGATTTTAATAGCTCAGCATGTCTTTATAATTGCAGCTGCAAGTGATCAAGATTGTATCATTCTACTGCAGTCCTAAGGAAAAACTGGAAAGTATCCAAATGTAAACTTTTCCACAGTTAATCATGAATAGAAAGAGGAGATAAAATTATTTCCAAGTCAGAAAAATACTTGAAGCACAATAAAGCAGAATTCCACACACAGTCGTCTGAATTTGTTGAATACAAGTGTAGAAATAGAAATAGCACAGACTACCTATAAGTAAATTAAAAAATACATTTTGATGATTTACCAGTGAGTTGTTCTGCTTTTGGACCTCTAGTAAATTAGCAGATATTACATGCACTCTCTCCCTTCCGGCAATTTAAAACTCAGTAGTTTTATTAAGGATTTAGTGCTCCTATTGAGGAAAAAAACACACATTAAATTAAGTGAAAACTTACACCAAACATAAAATAAAATAAATAGTTTTAGACACACCACAGGCTCTCTGGAAACCTGAAGAGCTCATTTCCCTTATAAGAATTATTTATTTTTCTGTACTTACACAATCTGGACACCATGAGTCTAGTAGGTTATCATGAATCAGATAATCATTCTACCTATTACCCAAGAAAAGAGATTAACTATAATCAGAGGAAAAATTTTAACACATTGAAATGATTACATGATGGTAAGCAGAGTTCCAAATCTTGTTATGAAACAGACTATTATCTAAGGAACCTTTAATATTACTTTTGTAAATAATGGCAAAGAATGTTTTGTTTTTTAGATTGAAGGACTAAAATCCCAGATGGATGTCTAAATACATTTTCAGTGCAAGAACAATGTTTTCTGGTATACTACAATGGAGTTAAGCAACTTGAATCCAGCTTGGTTAAAAGTTGTTAAAATAAAGGGTTGGGGTAGAGGAAATCTTTAAAACAATAGTCTTAAGAGAACAGTCCATTATCTAGCTCAACCAAATATAGGAAAATACCATTTTATTCTTTTTTTTATTATTCTTGAATTTCTAGCTAAAGATTTGAAAAACTAAAGTAAATATATTTAGAACACTTTCCAAATAGCTTAAAAATGGAAGTTGGACAGAAAAAATGGTCTTTGAGTTAAATATACCTTTGATGTATGTTGATTCATGAGCTTGTATCTAACTTGTATCTAATGAATACAAAGAGCAGAAAGCATTATAAATCACACTGCATGTTATGAAACTTATTTCATTATTAAAATTTTCCAATTTTCCCATACATAAATGGAAAAGTTAGAGATTTGAGAAATAAACTACAAAAAATAAAGATCTACTAGGGTTTGGGAATATTAGTATATTATGTTACTGAGTACACAGTTCCTTAATGAGATAGAGTATTTTACATGTTTCAGAAGATCTCTGTATATCCATTATTTTCCTAAGACAATGATCTTACTGCTTGTGAACACTGCCTGGTCTGAGTAGAAAAGAGTGATTATAAAGGTAGTTTTACAAAAGTGGAGGAGGAATTCCATTTTCTTAAGGGAAAGGCTGTTGAGAACTTGGTTAAACTGAAATCATGCTAGCTCTTTTCCCACTCTGAAGGAGAATATTTATTTTCCCATAACTTGAGCTGAAGAACCAGCAAACTTCAGTAGTTTTTTCTTAGAAGGAAATAGTAACTATCCTTATTTCTTTTCTTTTAAGTTATTTCCAAATGTGAAATGTGTTTTATTTTTTAATTAATTAATTATTTTATTATTAACATATAATATTTGTTTCAGGGGTACAGGTCTGTGATTCATCAATCTTACACAACACACAGCAATCACCGCAACACATGCCTTCCCTAATGTCCATCACCTAGCCACCCTCTCCCCTCGTTCTCAGGCTTAAAAGTCTCTTATGGTTTTTCTCCCTCTCTGGTTTCATCTTGTTTCATTTTTTTCTCTCTTCCTCTATGATCCTCTGCCTTGTTTTTCAAACTCCACATATCAGTAAGATAATATGATAATTGTCTTTCTGATTGACTTATTTTGCTTACATAATACCCTCTAGTTCCATCCATGTCATTGCAAATGGCAAGATTTTGTTTTTGATGGCTGCATAATATTCCATTATATATATCACTTCTTTATCCATTCATCTGTTGATGGATATCTCTGCTCTTTTTTTTCATTTCAAAGTTTTAATAGTTATTTAATCCCTGAGTAGTAACACTGTGACAATTCACTTTTTAAATTCCAGAGATGCATATTCCTTTATCTAGCTGAGGAATAGAATCATTAAGGGAAAGACATTGTATAAAACATGGGGAGAGTAATGACTGTCTTTCTAAACCTTGAGCCTCATTTAATTGTTTTTTTTATTAACATATAATGTATTATTTGTTTCAGGGGTACAGGTCTGTGATTCATCAGTCTTACACAATTCACAGCATTCACCATAGCACATACCCTCCCCAGTGTCCATCACCCAGCCACCCCATCCCTCCCACCCCCCTCCACTCCAGCAACCCTCAGTTTGTTTCCTGAGATTAAGAGTCTCTTATGGTTTGTCTCCCTCTCTGGTTTCGTCTTGTTTCATTTTTCCCTCCCTTCCCTTATGATCCTCTGTCTTGTTTCTCAAATTCCTCATATCAGTGAATGATATGATAATTGTCTTTCTGATTGACTTATTTTGCTTACATAATACCCTCTAGTTCCATCCACGTCATTGCAAATGGCAAGATTTCATTTTTGGATGGCTGCATAATATTCCATTGTGTATATATACCACATCTTCTTTATCCATTCATCTGTTGATGGACCTCTGGGCTCTTTCCATAGTTTGGCTATTGTGGTCATTGCTGCTATAAACACTGAGGTGCAGGTACCCTTTTGGATCACTACATTTGTATCTTTGGGGTAAACACCCAGTATTGCAATTGTTGGGTCATAGGGTAGCTCTATTTTCAACTTTCTGAGAAAACTCCATACTGTTTTCCGGAGTAGCTACACCAGATTGCATTCCCACCAACAGTGTAGGAGGGTTCCCCTTTCTCCGCATCCTCGCCAACATCTGTCATTTTCTGACTTGTTAATTTTAGCCATTCTGACTGGTGTCAGGTGGTATCTCATCGAGGTTTTGATTTGTATTTCCCTGATGCCGAGTGATGTTGAGCACTTTTTCATGTGTCTGTTGGCCATTCGGATGGCTTCTTTGCAGAAATGTCTGTTCATGTCTTCTGCCCATTTCTTGATTGGATTATTTGTTCTTTGGGTGTTGAGTTTGTAAGTTCTTTAGATTTTGGATACTAGCCCTTTATCTGATATGTCGTTTGCAAATATCTTCTCCCATTCTGTTGGCTGTCTTTTGGTTTTGTTGACTGTTTCCTTTGCTGTGCAAAAGCTTTTTATCTTGATAAAGTCCCAATAGTTTCTTTTTGCCTTTGTTTCCCTTGCCGTTGGAGATGTGTCTAGCAAGAAGTTGCTGCAGTCGAGGTTGAAGAGGTTGCTGCCTGTGGTTCTCCTCAAGGATTTTGGTGGACTCCTGTCTCACATTGAGGTCTTTCATCCATTTTGAGTCTGGTTTTGTATATGGTGTAATGAAATAGTCCAGTTTCATTCTTTTGCATGTAGCTGTCCAATTTTCCCAACACCACTGGTTGAAGAGACTGTCTTTTTTTAATTTTTTTAAAGATTTTATTTATTTCACAGAGAGAGAGAGAGAGACAGTGAGAAAGGGAACACAAGCAGGGGGAGTGGGAGAGAGAGAAGCAGGCTTCCCATGGAGCAGGGAGCCCGATGTGGGGCTCAATCCCGGGACCCTGGGATCATGACCTGAGCCGAAAGCAGATGCCAGGTGCCTCTTTTTAAAAAAAAAAAATATTTTTAAAGGTTTTATTTATTTATTTGACACAGAGAGAGAGAGAGAGACAGTGAGAGAGGGAACACAAGCAGGGGGGAAGAGACTGTCTTTTTTCCATTGGACATTCTTTCCTGCTTTGTCAAAGATTAGTTGACCATAGAGTTGAGGGTCCATTTCTCAGTTCTCTATCCTGTTCCACTGATCGATGTGTCTGTTTTTGTGCCAGTACCATACTGTCTTGACGATTATAGCTTTGTAATAGAGCTTCAAGTCCAGAATTGTGATGCCACCAGCTTTGGTTTTCTTTTTCAACATTCCTTTGGCTATTCGGGGTCTTTTTTGGTTCTATACCAATTTTAAGATTATTTGTTCCAGTTCTGTTATCCTTATTTCTACTCTTGATCTACTCTTTCTTTTGAAGGAAGGTACAACGGACTGAATGCTTGTGTCCCTCCAAAATTCCCATGTTAAAATCCTTATCTTAATATAATGGTATTCGGAAATAAAGCCTTTGGGAGTAACTAGGCTATAAAGGTGGAGTCCTCATGCATAAGATTAGAGCCCTTATAAGAAAAGGTCAGAGAGCTAGCTCTCTCTCTGTCATGTGAGGATACACAAAAGTGTCAGTCTATAACTCAGAAGAAGGCCCTGAGCACACTCTGGTCTCAGACTTCAAGCTTTCAGAACTATGAGAAATAAATTTCTTTTATGTATAAGCCACCAGTTTATGGGTTTTTGTTATAACAACCTGAGCTGACGAAGGCAAAAGGGCACCCAGACCTGGCCTGGTGCCCTTATTGAGGCCATGGTGTTCTTCTGTTGAACATAATCCCACAC
The DNA here is from genome assembly GCF_003265705.2 of Callorhinus ursinus. Lineage (NCBI taxonomy): Eukaryota > Metazoa > Chordata > Mammalia > Carnivora > Otariidae > Callorhinus > Callorhinus ursinus. Next base: position 94,219,900 of record NW_027397066.1, on the reverse strand, counting down.
ATGACCAATATCTGACAAGGCCACTCTGTGATCATAGTGAGGCAAGGCAAAGTAAAACCAGTTCATAATCATTTTTGAGTACAGATACATACTAGGTCACTGTGAAAACCCAAAAATGACCAAATACCTCTCTCTCCCAGCTAACATGAGTAATTGTGACTTTTTGAATGTTAAACCACTTAAAGCATTAGCCTCACTCTTCTGCCTTCTGAGATAAAATTCATTAAGATACCCAATCAAGAAAAAAATGCTCCACATCACTTGGTATCAGGGAAATACAAATCAAAACCACAAAGAGATACCACCTCACACCTGTCAGAATGGCTAAAATTAACAAAACAGGAACTAGCAAATGTTGGCAAGGATGCGGAAAAGGGGATCCCTCCTACACTGTTGGTGGGAATGCAAGCTGGTGCAGCCACTCTGGAAAACAGTATGGAGGTTCTTCAAAAAGTTGAAAATAGAGCTACCCTATGACCCAGCAATTGCAATACTAGGTATTTACCCCAAAGATACAAATGTAGTGATCCAAGGGCAGCTGCACCACAATGTTTATAGCAGCAATGTCCACAATAGCCAAACTGTAGAAAGAGCCGAGATGTCCATCGGCAGATGAATGTATAAAGATGTGGTTCATATATACAATGGAATATTATTCAGTGAACAGAAAGGATGAATACTTAGCATTTCCATCAACATGGATGGAACTGAAGGGTATTATGCTAAGGGAAATAAGTCAATCAGAGAAAGACAATTATCGTATGGTTTCACTCTTATGTGGAATATAAGAAACAGTGCAGAGGCTCTTAGGGGAAGGGAGGGAAAACTGAATGGGAAGTCATCAGAGAGGGAGAAAAGCCATGAGAGTCTCTTAACTATAGGAAACAAACTGAACGTTGCTGGAGGGGAGGTTGGGGGGATGGGGTTATTGGGTGATGGGCATTAAGGAGAACACGTGGTGTGATGAGCACTGGGTGTTATACACAGCTGATGAATTACTGAACACTACATCCGAAACTAATGATGTACTATATGTTGGCTAATTGAATTTAAATAATAAAAGAAGATATCGAATCATAGAATCACTCGTTCTTCCTGACAGTGTCTTTGAACCCTCCCCTAAATAACCTACCACAAGCCCAACCCAAATACTATAAAAAGTTCTTCCTATTATTTTCTTACTGAGGTACCCCATGGTTCCTTTGGTATGTTTCCTGTGCTGTAGCAAACATGAATAAACCGAAGTTGGACTACAGTTGGGTTCCTGGAGGTCTTTGACTAAAGACCATAAGTTGGGCACCAACTTTATGTCATTAGTCTCAATAATGTAGCATATTTCATTTTTTAGGACAATATATTCTGAATAATTACCTACAATCTAAAAGGCTTGAAATCCAGGTTCTACATGCAGATTCAAGAAGTCCAAATCACAAACGCTGTAATTATGTGGTTTACTTTTCCACCTACAACTACTATATCTCTGGCCCATTATATATAAACTGTTCCTTGAGTCACTAATAGGCAGCCTTTTCTCTGAGCATTAGACAATAAAATTTTAAAAAAATTAACAGGTATATTTTGGATTTTCATCAATTAACAAGTAAAGCATAGCTGCAAGATAATGGAAAATAACTAAAGAATCCCTCACTGTATCATTTTTAAAATATGCATATACTCAAGCAAAAGAACTAACTTAGGGTATGTTACATTTTCAACTGGGGTCAATAATCTGATGATAAGCAAATGTAACTATTCATATTATGTTGCAAATCTTTAATAAAGTCTTGATTAACATTAAGCAAGTCAATAACAGAGAAATCAAGTGATGTTTTCATACCATTTGATGGTATTAACTCTAAGCAAAGTAGGAAATTCAAATCCTGTCCTGCCAATCACTCACGATCAATCCCATCTGGTTTCCAAATAGTTATTCACAAAGAACACGAGCTGAATGGGGATCTATAGAATTAATGTTTTAGGATCACACTTTGGAAAATGCTGGGCAAGTTATAGTTACAAGATTAAAAAATCTCTTTTATACCAAAAGGTCCAGCAATGATTTATTTCCATCTTTTTCCATGCTCTCATAATGTTCTACATTATTTTTTTAAAGATTTTATTTATTTGACAGAGAGAGAGACAGCGAGAGAGGGAACACAAGCAGGGGGAGCGGGAGAGGGAGAGGCAGGCTCCCCGCGGAGCAGGGAGCCCGACGTGGGGCTCGATCCCAGGACCCTGGGATCATGACCTGAGCTGAAGGCAGACGCTTAACGACTGAGCCACCCAGGTGCCCCTGTTCTACACTAATGGCAACATTGGCTCCAGACATGTCTTTATATACTTTATAAATATGAAGAGCTGATTCTGGGATCTTTCTTTGTTTTTCAGTTCACAATGTGTGTATTATGTTTGCTAGAGCTGCCATAACAAAATACCACAGACTGGGTGGCTTAAACAAAAATAATTTATTTCTCATAGTTCTAGAACTTAGAAGTCCAAGGTCAAGGTGTAGGCAGGTTGATTTCCTCTGTCTGCAAAGACAGAGACCTCTGCAGGCTTGCAGATGGCCAACTTCTGGCTATGTTTTTGTATGGGGTTTTTCCTCTATGTGCCTGCCCCTGGTGTCTCTATGTGTCCAAATTTCCTCTTCTTATAAAGACACCCATCAGTTTCCATTAGGGCCCACCAATATGACCTCATTTAATTTTAATTACCTCTTTAAAGACCCTACTTCCAAATACAGTCATATTCTTAGGTACTGGGAGTTAGGAATTTGACATACAAATTTGAGGGGAGGGGTACGTATGAATTTGAGAGGAGGGGTACACATTCATCCTATAACAAGGTGTAATGTACACCCTCTCCCAGCCCACCCCTTAGCTATTTTATGTTTTCTCCTCATCACTAGTTTTCAGAAATTTGTATGATGGGCTTTGGTGTGGTTTTTTTCGGCCCTTATTGTGCTTCTTGGATGTGTGATTTTATAATTTTTTTAATTAAATTCAGAGTATTTTTGAACATTTTTTCCCTCAAATATACTTTAGGTCCTCCTTTTACTTCTGGGAATTCAATTACACATACTCTAGGCTTTTGTATCTCTGTGAATTGTCTATCTGAGTATTTTGTCCCTTTTTCTGGTGTTTATATTTAGCATTTTAAGCATCAATTTTCTAAAGTTTATTTGTTGATAATATTGGTCATTTTCTATGACATATATTGCATGCATTTCTTCCCAATTTATCATTTGCCTTTTGAATTTGTTGTTATTTGGAGTTGGGGGAGCATTAAGATTTTTTTTTTAAGGTGGTTGAATTTATCTATGTTTTCTTTCTTTACCTCTGATTTTGAATAATACAAAGATGCTTCTTATATTCAGGTATGAAGTAATTTGCATGTTTTCTTTCAGTACTTCTATATTATTTTTTAACATTTAGTTTTATGGTTTGTTTGGAGTTCACGTTTTAAACTTTGTGAAGCATGGTTTCAAGTTTAATTTTTTCCCACTGACTATCATTTGTCCCAACTACTTTTTGCCATTGCCTAGAGTTCCATATTTATCATATACTAAATTTCCATGTGGATGTCTATTTCTAATTTTGCTTTTCTTTTCCTTTGGTCTTCTGTTTATTAATGGGTCAGTATCACAGTTTTAAGTATGGAAAATTTATAGTATTTCAATAACTATTAAACTAATCACTTGTAATTGGTCTTCTGCTTCAGGATCTTACAAACAAATATTGTATCTTTATTATTCGATATGAACTTTAGAGTCAACTTGTCTAACTCTTGGAAAAAAATAAGTTGGCTGATTTTTATTGAGATCACACAAAATTTATAAATTATCTAAAGCAGATAATTATGCATGACATCTTTATAATGTTGAATTAGAACCACAGATTTTTTTTCATTTGATGCAGCCTACTTTTGTGTTTTTCATGAGTGTTTTAAAGTTTTCTCCATATAGGATTTATATATTTCTTAGGTTTATTCATAAGTAATTTGTCTTTTACTTTGTAGCTTTCGTAATATGGTTTTATTTTCCATTATATCTTTTCATTATTCTTGTGTATTCATAGACTATTGATTTTGTATGTTAACTTCTTTTTCTGCTACTGTACTTACTTCATTTATTGTCGGAGTTCACAGTTTTATTGGTAGATATTGGGAGGTATAACTTGAATGAGTGTCCTGGGAGCTGAGAAGCACAGAAAGCATTGTGATAGTAGACACTAGAATTTGGCTCCAGTACTAGATGGCAGATCTAGAATCATAAAACACTAGCTAAGATGACAGCACTTGTGAAAGCATGGTAGACTGAATTATAAATGTAAGGCAGTTACTATGTCTCTCCCTTCCAAGATTTCAGGTATTCTCTGCTTATAAGACGAGACATTTCTAGAAGTATTCATACTGTTTTACCTTGCCAAGGCCATTGCCTTTGTAGAGACCCATGAGTCCTCAAGAAACTACCAAATTATTATGAGTAATCATTTGTACTCATCTCAATTTTCAAGGAATGAGGAAAGCCTGGACAGAGCCTTCTTCTAGAAATACAAATAATCTTGAGGAAGATGCAGGTAATACACATAAACCTAATTTGATAAGCAATGAGCCAACAATAGTCAGCCAAAAAGGTAGGAATGTTTCCAAGATGATGTTTCACCACAATTACCTTTCAGTTTAAGGTCCAATCTGGAGTAGAGGGGGAAAAAACAATATGGAGAGAGATATCTATGTGCAATGCAGTTGTGTTGTTCCGTGCATCTCTCTACCCTGACTGCTGGGTCAATAATCCTGGATGGTTATCCTCAGGACATGTATAGGACTAGGTAGGAAGTCCAGCTCACCTGTCAGTAAGTGGTGATTTATTTTGGCTGGTACAATAGTATTTATTTCCACTGTTCTATCCCCCCATTGTTCTGTGGGTAGAATAATACTGAATCACATGTGACATATATCTTACCAATATAGATTCGTGGTGATTATTGGGAGATTAATTCTTGCTGTAAACGACAAAAAAATAGCAAAGGAAAACTAAATGGGCTGACACCAAAGTCAAGGCTACTACAATGTCTTTTGACCTATTTTCTTTTTTTTTAAGATTTTATTTATTTATTCATAAGAGACAGAGAGAGAGAGGCAGGCTCCCCGCTGAGCAGGGAGCCCGACACGGGACTGGATCCCAGGACCCTAGGATCATGACCTGAGCCGAAGGCAGATGCCCAACCATCTGAGCCACCCAGGCACCCTGACCTATTTTCTATTCTTGGTTTTGGAGGCTTCCTCCTACCAAATGGTAGAAATGGGAAGGTAGGGGGTGGCGGTAAGGAGAGAAAAAAGGAAAGGGTAGAAAAAAGACCAGACCAATGACTAAACCCTGGAACTGACATAACTAACTATTCATTACCTCTATCAACCAGTATCATTTCTTAAAAAACATTAATGAATAAATTAAGTGAATGAATGAAAAAGGAGCTCAATATGCAGGTTATAGGTATAAAGCAAAGCTAATATGTTATTGCAAGTAAATAAGACATTACTGGAATAATCTTATCTTTATATTCTTCTCAAAAGTCTTTTTTTTTGTAAAAGAAAATGAATTTTAGTATAATAATATTTAAACCTAGCAATTACTATTTATTTTTAAAAAAAATTTTTGGTATAGTTGACACACAATGTTACATTAGTTTCAGGTGTACAATATAGTGGTTCAACTTCTCTATACATTATGATATGCTCACCACAAGTGTAACTACTATCTGTCATCATACAATATTATTACATACAACATTATTACATTATCATTGTATCAATATATCAATATCATTATTACAATATCATTGGCTATATTCAACCATCAATTTCTTCTCTGTATTCATAGGTCTGATTCTGTTTTTTATGTGTTTGTTTATTCATTTTTGTTTCTTAGATTCTGCATGAGTGAAATCATATGGTATTTGTCTTTCAGAGTCTGACTTACTTCACTTAGCATAATACACTCTTATTTACCCCAGAAACAAAAGAGCCCATGATGTTAAGCTCTTTAAATCAATGTTTAACTCTCAGATGATTATGTTTAAAGCAAATATACCATTTATTGTAAAACTGTATTTTAAACTTAATGTCCTTCATTTTCCAACACGCACTCTTTTTGAAAATGAGTAACAACCCAAGAATTTCAGAAACATGATTCTTCATGAATCTAAGTCAGGAAGTCCCTGCAAATCTGTGTGTGGTTTTGTTATATGATATATATATGTAATATATATATATATATATGACATATGCAGCTTAAATCAGATATTTCCTGATTTAATTGTATTTGCTTTACTTAGCTTGGTTTTATGCTTGTTACACAAACATATTTTAAAATTAACGCTTTATAAAACTCCAAAATGCAATTCTAGCTGATTATTTGGCTATGTGTGGTTTTGTACAAATTCCAGCAAATTTTCTGCCTGAGTCCTACTAATAAACATCAACTTAAGAATGAAAGCATATTCCAACACATCATACTACAAAACAATTTCTTCTAGTGATAAATAGCATGCTAGCCCTGGAAAATTTTAGCACAATATTGTGCAGTGTGACCTTCCTCTAAGGTCAGTCAGAAACAGCTGGCCATCCTGATTCCCGGTATAAGCATTCTATTAAAGCAATGTAAATTCTCCTTAGATTGTACCCAGTACTTGGCAAGATGTCAGAAGTGAGTGTGAGAGAAGACAAATACCCAGTAATTAAGATAAATAATATTTTAATAAATTCAATAATTGAATTTCAATAAATTCAAAAACTGAATAATATTGAATAATTATTTTTTAAATGTGATAAACAAACATCCAAATTTTATATGAAGACAAGATCCATCTGTACTTGCAAGACCCTATCTCACTCAACTCAACCTACTCCAAGCTCTGGTTTCAATACAACTGTATTTACAAAAGTAGATGGATAGCCCAGAGGTCATATGTTGTCATCTTGTTTTTTTAAAAAATATTATTCATCTTGATAAATGTGTATTTTGCTGCTCCCTTAAAATGCATTTGAGACGAGTGCCTCACTCACCTCACTCTATATGTAAGTATACACCTGGCCCTGGTATGTCAAGCCCTATTGAACTGTACACTTTAAATATCTGCAATTGATTTGACATAAAGTATATCTCAATGAAGCTGTTAAAAATAAAAATGAAAAACTCTTCAGTTGTGAAGCTGTAGATACTTTTATTTACTTTCACTCCCATTCACTAATCTATTCACAAGGTGTAGATTTTACTGGTTTGTATTTGAGGAGAATTTATCTCCTTTATTTCCATGTTCTTTTCTGTACAGATGTAGATTATGGTAGAGTACAAAAAGAAGGGACCTATGATTACTTTCCAACAATGTAGTTGTGTACTAGTTGGAATTAGGTTTATCTGTGAGTTATAGAAAAATAGCAGCAGTTTAAGCAAGGTAAAGTTTATTTCCTTCTCTCTTCTTCTGAGCTACAACATTCATTCTTTTGGCTTAAGTGGGTGACCTCTTGAGTTCCTGCAGCAAAACAGGGAAAAACAGAGGGCAAAGGGGACATTCCACCTGTCTCTTTGGGAAGGTTTCTGGAAGCTACCATAATATACTTCTGTTTTCATCCTTTCCACAGATTGTAGTCACATGAACACATAACTTATCTATAAGGAGCCCCAGAAATTATTCTGGGTGACCATATGCACATGTAAACATTTTATCTTTAGGAATTGGGAGTCACCTTTCTCCTCTCTAAAATAAGGGGCTTTACTTCATGACCTTGAGGTTTTCCCAAAATTTAATATTCTGTATTTTAATTCAGTCAGAAACAAAAGTGAATCTAATTTGGGGGACACCAGGAATGAAAAGAGGTGATAGTAATAAAGTTATACCTGATTAAAATGGGCTGCTTTGAGTGCAATAATACACAAGGAAGTACATTTTAAAAAGTAGTTACACTGAATGGTTAAAATGCCTTTTTAAATCTATATTTATATATTATAAACTGGATATAAAAACTGGGAGAGCTATTTTAATAATACTTGTCACTTACATTTGAAAACATGTTTAATTTCTGCCATGAATAAAGACAAAACTTTCTGTCCTTTCTCTCTTGATTAAAAACTATTTTAAGCTAACTAAAATGTGCATGTTCAATCTGATGTTTTTTGTCTTTGGGGGAAGATTTAGTAACAATGACTAATTTGTTCAAACGTCATATTGCAAGATAACAACCAGTATTTAAAGATATATCTGGAAGATTTTAGAATAATTTAACCTGACGTAGCTGAAAAGAAAGCATGGAAATGAAGATATTAATGTATTTTTTAAATAACTGTAAAGATCTGTGACCAGTGAAATTTAATAAAGAGCAGGAAAGTTTAGTGGTTTTGAGGAGACACTTGGGAATTGGACACATTTGGATTAGAGCTTATATTGTAAATGCTTAAAACTTCGTATTTTCCTAATGTCTCAACATCCTCAAAACAGGCTGTGAGAACCCCACCCAGGTGACCAGGTGCAGCAGTGTGATAGGGTGGGTCTCTGCCACGAGTTCCCCTTCTTACCCTCCCCTGGTTGTGATCTAGTGACACTCAAATGCATCAGTGAAATCCCCTCACCCCTCTGCTTGTACACTATACTCTGACCCCCAATAAAGGTACTTGTCCACAGATCCTCACTCTCTCTGTTTCTCACCTGCTTCACTGAGCCCACTCACTCAGAACTCCTCTTGTGTGGCCTCCTGCATGGCATGCAGGTAACTTCGTCTTCTAGGACCCTGAGTGTGACAAATCTCTTTCATTTTCATATGTCTCTCCGTGGTGTTATTCCATGTCCACACCAGACTGAGCATCAAAAACGGTCCACTTTAAGTAACACAACTATCCCTTATAACACAGAGTCCTTGATCTGGCTCTTACTAGCTGTGAGATCTGGAGTAAGTGACTTAACCTCTTTGAGCCTCTGTTTCATCATCAAAAACAGAGCGTTGACAATATAACCTATATAACAAGGTAATGATGCTGCTTTACTATCAGCATGTACATGAAGTGCTGAACTTGAAGCCTGGCACATGGAGGTTACTCAATAAATGTAGTTGTTATTACTGATAAAATAGGAGAGAACCAAAAAAAAAAAAAAAAGGGAGGGGGCAAGAAAGGCAAGTAGGTTTGTGATGAGGAAATGTGGCATTTTTTTATACTCAGGAACAATAGCGTTTGTGAGGAGCATAATGTGCTGGAATCATAAACAAATGACTTTGGGAAAAGCCATGATTCCTAGGTGCTGGCATGATGATAATGATAAAGAATATACGTAGGTGACAGCATTCCTGTGTAAATTCACCACGCTCAGCCTTTGTTTCATGTGCCTCAAGCCCAGAAGCCTTTGATATATGAGTTTTCACCAGGAAGCACCTGAGCTATCTTACTATGGAAATCACAAGGTCGAAATGTTTCCCAACCACACTTTCTCGCAGACACTTATTCCTTACACCTGCAGCATGGCACCAGGGACTATGATGTCTGTGGGTTTTATCTGTATAGTGGATGACCACAAGTCCAGCATATCATGAAATACCTATGTTGCGTGGCTTCACAGAAAGAAAATACACAATTCTTAGCCAGGGTGAAACAGTTTGAGGATATATTCAAGAGAACAAGGAAAGGGTGAAATATATCCATTGCCTATTTTTGCAGTGTAATATATAGTAAATCTCCATTATTCTGTATTTTTAAAAATGGATATATACAGTATAATGCAACAAAGAGAATAGAGTAAGGATGAAGGGCACAATTTCTGGAATGGGTTAAATTAATAAATGTATTATTAAGTCCTCAACAAAATGCTGGACTAAATTAGGTACTCATAAGTTTAACTCTTAGTTTAAAATACCCAGAGGGGTGCCTTGGGGGCTCAGTCAGTTGGGTTGGGCATCTGCCTTCACCTCGGGGCATGATCCCAGGGTCCTGGAATGGAGCCCTGCATGGGGTTCCCTGCTCAGCGGGAAGACTCCCTCTCCCTCTGCCTGCTGCTCTGCCTACTTGTGCTCTCTCCCTCTCTCTCCCTCTCTGTCAAATAAATAAAATTTAAAATAAAATAATAAAATACCCAGAATGGCCAGTTTAAAGGCCTAAGCTGTAGCAGACTGGTCTCTGATGTCGTAGGAAAACCAAAATGTCATCAATAGTATGTGTAATGCTGTATTTACGATGCTTTTTTATGAACATTGGCTTAATTATAAAACTCTGTTTTTTTTCTTTTTTAAACTTTAAAATCAATGGAACCCAGGAAATGAGGACAAAGAAAAAGAACATTAATTAGCAGGGTCTCAGTGAGCATTATGGTAAGAGGGTATCATGCTGTTCTTTCTAATAAACAGTAGAAACTCAGCCAGTCATGTCCACAGCGCTTAATTCCTAGCCATAGATACTACATTTCTCAGTCAGGATGAATCAGTCCAAACAGCCAGGTCTGCAATGATTACTAGTTTTAGTACGAAGACCAAAGTTTTGGTAGATGAACAGTTTAGAAGTCCAAAATTCCCAGTGAAAGCCCCCTGCTAATAGCTGAATTAAGGTGGCCCAAATATAATTAACAGATATATAAGAAATGACAATTATTATTAAGTCTTCCTAAAGAATTATGCTGTGGTAAACTGATGCTTTTTGTTTTTTGTGTTTTTTTTTATTTGACTGTTTCTAGGTGCAAAGTGATGGTGGTATGCTACTTAGTCTGATACTCCTCTCACACAATATACTACATAAAAATGAGAATGCAAGAACTGTGATGTGTTACCCAAAAGTCAAAGCTGATAAAGAAGTAGAGGCAAAGAGACTCCAAAGTTTGATCTTCTGGTTGTATGTTATTTTTGAAAATGGCTATTATATTTAGTAAAAATTCAAGTGTGTTTAAAGAATTATTTTTAAAATATTAGAAATCATCTTCAAAATCTAGGTTTCATATGAAATAATCAGAGATTTTATATAAATTTATCAATACCAGTTCCTCACAGGCCTGGTATTGTTCACCTCTTTCGCTACTTTCTATATTCATTGGCTAAAGCAATATAAAGTCAACATGTTTACAGTAAGTCCTCTCATTCTCACACATACATAGTGCCTATGAAATCAAAATGAAACCATTTTTTAATGGTAGAGTGATTTATCTGTTGCCTAAATTTTAATAAGAGCAAGAAGTTAGAGAAAGCAAGGAAACAGACCCCCTATGCTATATTTTTCAAAATAAAATCTGCCCTGCCAACACCTTGATTTTAGCCCAGTGAGATCCATGTTGGATTTCAAACCTACATAACTGTAAATAATATATTGTGCTGCTTTAAGCCACTAAGTTCATCATGATTTATTATAATAGCAACAGACATCTAAGTAACAGCAAATATAAGCAATATATATAATATACAGATAAATCTATGATAAATATAAGAAACAGAAATAATATAACATATATACTATATGTTATATATATATAATATATATATAGTATATATATTATATTTATATTAAATAATAGCTCACCTTGCTAAAGGGAACAAGGCATCAAACATGAAACAATTAAAGGTAACAGAAATTATTGTGTAACCAAGTGCTAACCTGTGCGATTCAGAGAAAATAAGACTTCAGAGAAAGATGTGTTTGAATATCAATAAGAGCCCATGGAATTGGATAAGACTTCTCCTTGAGGAGAGAATTGGAGTATTATGTGGAAGATGTAAGGAAGATTTCCTTGATAATATTGACCATGAAGAATAGCTGGAATTAAAAGAAAGTTCAGAATTCTCATCTCTTTATAATTCTTTCAGATCACAGATGAAGAATCGTTTTTTTTGTTTCGTTTTTTGTTGTTGTTGTTTTTCTCAAAATAAACAGCTTGCTTTGATTGATACTGAGGCCCTGAAGATCTGACATAGAATTTGAGACCTTATTTGGACTCAGCAGGAAATGGTGTCATGGTCAATTAGAGGTGTGTATTAGGGTCCCAGAAAAGAGTAAGGCTTTCCACGCTAAGTTTGGACATTACCACAGCTGATATTCAGCTAGTTAGTACCAGTTGATAAAATATGGAACTATATTGAACTATATAGACTATTCAACCTGATAAAAAGTGGCTTCCTAGTTCCCCAAATGTCTCACTATTACTTTGGCTACTTGGATTCTATCATAGGGCCCTGAATCATCCCTAATCCAGCCAACTATGGAACTAATGTGTGCAGTCGTCATACTGGTTGCTTTATTGAATAAAGGTTGGGTGTTGTACTAGATGATTTTTCAAGGTCTGTTTGAATCCTATGTTTATGTAATAAAACAAATAGAATATATATACTTGGTTAAAAGAATATACTAATTTATGTTTATAGATCTAATTTATTCAGAATCAAATGGAAAAGTAGCTGGATTAAAACTTACTTCTCAGGAAAACCCTGTTAATCAACATCATGGAAAAGCTTTTGGTATAAAAGCTTCATGAGATGCTTAGCAATGACCTCACAACAGTAGCAGGAGTTGGCAGATGCATGCCATTGAGTTTTCTCAGGCCAAATAGTACAGTTTCTTGGCATACTTTGAAAAAATTCTAAAAATGGCATTTTCCATGTACAAAGCAATGAGAATGGAATGTCTTTTCTGTTACCACCATATATAGAAAGAATCTGGAGTTTCTTACAAACATGTAAGTTTTATTGTGGTAGCTAGACACAATACCAACATATGATAGATAGAGAAACAGACATTTAGAATTATTTTATGTAACAGAATTAAAAAATGAAAAACATTTCCATTAGCAGTCATGCTGGGAGAATGTGTGACTGTACTTCAGTTGTGACCATATAAAAACAATTAATTAAGGAAATGGCACCATATTCAGGTACAGCTGCTGTTCTCATTTATGCTTTTATCTATGAGGTCATGGTTGACTTGTTGAACTAGCCAAAACTTGACATTTTCTGTAGAAAGCAAACAGGTTGCCAGAAGTCTACTTCATTTTGCAAGAACGATCCCCTCTATGTCTCCGAAGCCTATGCAAAATTACATATTTCATACGTTTACCCCAGGCTTCAACCAGGTTATCTACTTTACCTAAAATCTTTGAGCAGTCTGGGCAATGAGCCAGTTGAATAAGTCTAGGACCTATCATATAGAACTTGCTTGCTTTTGAGGAAATGTTAATCAAAATATCAAAAATGAGAATGACCCAGAATTTTATCACTTAGTTATACTCTGCCATTAATGATATGTAAATTGCATTGTTGCTAAATCTAGACCTAGAATTCCCTTACTATTTTTTATCAAAGTACTTTTGGGCTTGGAAATATGTTAAACTTCAAATATGAATAAAAAATGAACATATATATATATAATTTGTATGCATAATTGTAAACTTTAATTATAGTATCAATCAGAGTTTGACTTGTATTATAATTAATAATGTATATGCATATTTTCTTATGCGACTGGGCTTCTTATGGATAAAATTGTGGTTTATCCACTTTTATTTACCAAGAACATAGAGTTATTCTTGGAAGAAGATAGCAAGCCCTCAAGAATTGAGTTCAGTTGAACTGGATTTTATAATACATATATTTTAGGGACAACATTCTGCTTGGATGATGCCTCGCATTGCTTATGCAGGGCAGTATAGTTGAGTATAACATCTTGAACTGATTTTTTTTATGAATTTAGGCAAACAAAAATGCATTTTCAGAGATATTGCTGTTGTTTTCCATCTTTTGTTACCATAATACTCATAACTCTAAGTAAGAAGAAAATATTTATATTTTCTTTTCAGCCCTTACAATTATCCCCCAAACACAAATAGTATTAAAGAACTGGGTTTGAGCCTAATATTTGTTGCTAATTAGTATCTGACTTTAATCTAACTTCTCAAGACTTAAAATTGCACTGAATTTTTAAGATGGGAAAAATGATCTACATAATGTCTAGTATCTCTTGAAGTCTAAAGTTCTTCTATTTTCTAACATGTCATTTGTGTTTACAAAGTCCAGTAAGATATGGGAAACAGAATTTAAGAAAGCCCTTCAATTCTGTCCTCAGTTTAAGAAAAAGAAAGTTATATTTAAGTATCATTAGTATTTACCATTGTAATTTCCCAGGCAGTAGGTCTAAGTAGGGTATTAAGATTCCTCTTCCTTGACCTGGGATACAGGTCAAATATTTGGGCTCTGATTTCTTTACAGGCAAAAGAAAAAAAAAAAAAAAACCCTCTTCCTCAAAGGGGTAAATGGTAGAACAGAGCTAGCAAGAGATTTGAACAAGCTCATTGAATCAATGTTAGAAAGAGGATTAAATCAGTTCTGAGTCCAAGTTCTTTATTTAACTTATATAAGTGACTTATTTTTATATATTCAACCTTATTTTTTCCACATTGCTCTACATGAGAGATTCTCTTCAACTCCATCTGACACATTTCCACCCCCTTTCATAATGCTTTCCTTCCTATGTTCCTTATCCTTTTTTTTCCCTTTAGGCTCCTTTATATTTTTATTTCTTTTAATTTTCCATTCATTCATTCCCATGAGAAAAATCACAGAAGCAACTCTGTTTTCTCCTTTTAACAGTAAATGTAATAGTAAAAGCTTTAAGTAAATACACATTTGATGCCATATTTAACAGCATGCAGTAAAGTTTACATTTTAATGGACCTTGAGCTAAATGAAAATATATAAATTCTTTTCCCTCTATCAACTGTAAAATTCTACTTGAGATGATTTAATCAGGGTTGTGTTGAGACTTTTTAAAAGTGATTGAATGCTAATTACTAGTCTGCTCTCCAATTAAACATAATCTTTTAAGGTAGGAATTCAAGCTGAGTGCTTAAATTAGTGGTACTCAACTTTTAGCAGTGGCCACATTTAATGAAAGAAGAAACATATTATTGAAATAATAGAGAATAGTGAAGGTATGAAAGGAGAGAGAAGCAGGACTTAGGAGGTTAAGAAACAGTGTGATATAACTCTAATACCCTTGGTATTTTTGAGTTCTTGGTAATTGTTTTCTTCTGGATCCCTATAATCTAAGAGAGTTCTCAAAATTTATTTTATTTTTTTTAAAGATTTTATTTTATTTTTTTTCAACAGAGAGAAAGAGACAGTGAGAGAGGGAACACAAGCAGGGGAGTGGGAGAGGGAGAAGCAGGCTCCCCGTGGAGCAGGGAGCACGATGTGGGACTCGATCCCCGGACCCTGGGATCATGACCTGAGTTGAAGGCAGACGCTTAACGACTGAGCCACCCAGGCGCCCAAGAGTTCTCAAATTTTAGAGAATCAGAATCCCCTGGAAGGTGTATTAAAATACATAAACTGTATGCCACCCCTGGAGCTTCTGATTCAATAGATTGGGAGTAAGATTCAATGGGTCTCCTTTTCTAACTGGTTCCCAGGAGGTGCTGATGCTGTTAACCATGAGACTGTACTTTTGAGAAATGGTTGTTATAGGTTGTATATTGACTTCTATCTTAAGAGAAAAAATATATTTTTTTAAACAGCAAATTGTTTTTATTTTTTTATTTAAATTCAATTTAATTAACATATAGTGTATTATTAGTTTCAGAGGTAGAATTTAGTGATTCATCAGTTGCCTCTAACATCCAGTGCTCATTGTATCAAGTGCTCTCTTTAATGCCCATCACCCAGTTACCTCATCCTCCCACTCACCCCCCGCCCCAGCAACCCTCAGTTTGTTTCCTAAAGTTAAGAGTCTCTTATGGTTTGTCTCCCTCTCTGGTTTCATCTTATTTTATTTTTCCTTCCCTTCCCCTATGTTCATCTGTTTTGTTTCTTAAATTCCACATATCAGTGAAATCATAGAATTGTCTTTCTTTGACTGACTTATTTCGCTTAGCATAATACCCTCTAGTTCCATCCACATTACTGCAAATGGCAAAACTTCATTCTTTTTGATGGCTGAGTAATATTCCAGTGTGTGTGTGTGTGTGTGTGTGTGTGTGTGTGTGTGTGTGTGTGTACCACCTCTTCTTTATCCATTCAACTGTCGATGGACATCTTGGCTCTTTCCATTGTTTGGCTATTGTGGACACTGCTGCTATAAACATTGGGGTGCACGTACCCCTTCGAACGCTATGTTTGTATCCTTTGGATAAATACCTAGTAGTGCAATTGCTGGGTCATAAGTTAGGTCTATTTTTAACTTTTTGACAAACTTTCATAGTGTTTTTCAGAGTGGCTGCACCAGTTTGCACTACCACCAACAGCGTAATAGGGGTTCCCCTTTCTCTGCATCCCCACCAACATCTGTTATTTTCTGAGTTGTTAAAACCAGCTCCTGTCTGCTGTCTAAACTTTGCAGTTAGTATTTTCTTTTCTGGACTTAGATTGTTTGAGCTCTCTTTTTTTAAAGATGCTTTTTATTAACACTTTAATTGCTTTTAGTGAGATATTAATGCAAGGTTGAAAGTTTTCTTTAAATTCTGGTTTGATCAAGTAACAAAGGCAGGCTGGCTGGAAACATGTTTACAAAGAGAGGATATTTGCAATCACTATAACATTAAAATAAGTATCTGAGATATATTAACAAAGTATCCAGAGAAAAAGTATGCTATTTTCACAAACTGGAAATCATTCCAGACTTCTTAAAAGACCAGCAGAGCATCATAAGAATGATAACACAGGCACATAGACATACACATTATCACACTTACCATGATTTTGAAAATTCCCCAAGGGTATATAATATGAAAATCATAATGGTATGGAGGTGACATCATGCAGATTGCTGAAATGTTGAACCATGAATTCATTCATTTTATTCAATGTAAATGAAATACTTTGTTACACTAATAAAAAGAAAAAATTACTCATATAATCATTAGATGACTCCAAGTACATCATCAGAATTCCATAAAGAATTTATTTGGAATTTTTGATATCTGGGGCTCTTATTTTATTGGGAGTAGATAGATTTGGTACAAAGTTGACTAACAATTACAGCTAAACTAGGGCTTTAGAATATTCTCTCTTCAAAATGACCAAATATTTTACCACTGGATTCAAGCTTATCAATTTTTTACTTTTTAGAAGTTCAAAGGTAGCATAATTCATTAGTGATTTCAAAGGTGACAGGTAAAGGGGACTAGAGACAAAACAATTTTTTTAAAAGATTTTTGTTTATTTATTTGACAGAGAGAGAGAGAGAGACGAGCGCCTGGGTGGCTCAGTTGGTTTAGCGACTGCCTTCAGCTCAGGTCATGATCCTGGAGTCCCGGGATTGAGTCCCACATTGGGCTCCCTGCTCAGCGGGGAGTCTGCTTCTCCCTCTGACCCTCCCCCCTCTCATGCTCTCTATCTCATTCTCTCTCTCAAATAAATAAATAAAATCTTTAAAAAATTTTATTAAAATGAACAGATATTTCATGCTCATGGACAGGAAGAGTCAGTATTATCAAGATGTCAGCTCTTCTCAATTTTGATTATCTATAGATTCAAACAATCCCAGTCAAAATCTCAGCAAGTAAAAAATTAGTAATAATAATAAATGAATAAATAAATAAGGGGTGGTGGAAAGAAACTTTTAGGGGTGATGGATATGTTTACAAAATAGCTTGTGATGATTGCTTCATGAATATGTACTAGTCTTCAAACTCATCATGTTGTATGTATTAAATACGTACAGCTTTTTGTATCAATCATACCCCAGTGAAATTGTTTTTAAAAAGGAAGCTCTAAATAAATGGAAGAATATACCATAAAAAAATCTCTGCAAGTTATTTTTTGGAATTCAAAAAGTTGATTCTAAAGTTTATATAGAGAGGCAAGAGACCCAGAAATAGCCAACACAATATTGAAAGAGAACAAAGTTGTAAGATTGATGCTACCCAACTCCAAGACTTATTATAAAACAGTAATCAAGACACAGTGTAATGTTGGCAAAAGAACACACAAATCGATGAATGGAACAGGATAGAGGGCCCATAATTAGGCTCACATAAATGCAGCAACTAATCTTTGACAAGAGAGCAAAGACAACACAGTGGAACAAAGACAATCTTTTCAACAACTGGTGCTGGAACAACTAGACAGTCACTTGAAAAAAATTAGTCTAGACATAGACGTTATGTAGTTCACAAAAATTAACTCAAAACGGGATCATAGACCTAAATATAAAATGCAAAACTATAAAACTCCTGGAAGATAACATAGGAAAAAATCTAGATGATACTGTATATGGCAATGATATTTTACATACAACACCAAAGGTAAAATTCATGAAAAAAAGAATTGATAAGTTGGACTTCATTAAAATTAAAATCTGCTACACGAAGCACTGTCTTTTTAGTCACAAAAGAATAAACTTTTCACAAAAGAATAAAAAGACAAGCCACAGACTGAAAGAAAATATTTGCAAATGACATATCTGATAAAGGACTGTTATCTAAAATATACAAAGAACTCTTAAAACTCAACAATAAGAAAATGAACAACTGATTAAGAAATGGGCAAAAGATCTTACTAGACACCTCACTAAAGAGGATATACAAATGGCAAATAAGCATATGAAAAGATGTTCCACATCATATGTCATCACAGAAATGCAAATTAAAGCAATAGGATATATACACCAAACCTATTAAAAAGATCAAAATCCCAATCAATGACAATTCCAAATGCTGGCAAGAATGTAGAGGAGCAAATACTCTCATTCATTGCTGGTGGGAATGCAAAATGGGGTACAGCTACTTTGTAAGACAGTTTGTCAATTTCTTACAAAACTAAACATACTCTTACTACTTTATGGTCCAGCGATTACATGCTTGGTATTTATCCAAATGAGCTGAAAACTTAGGTCCACACAAGAATCTGCACATGAATATTTATAAGCAGCTTTATTCATAATTGCTAAAACTTGGAAGAAACTAAGATGTCCCTCAGTAGGTGAATAGATAATTAAACTGAAGCACATTCAGAAAATGAGAAATTATTTAGTGCTAAGAAGAAATGAGCTATCAAGCCATGTATATATAAGAAAAATGAATCCATTAAAGAAAGGAAGAGGAATAGAGGAAGAATACATAAAAATTAAAGTATTTTTATTACACTTAATTGATCTAAAAATAATTGTTTACAGCAGTAATAGTCACAATGTATTAGGTACATAGCATATGGATAAGTAAAATGAATGACAGTATTGTCATAAGGGATGAGGGGAAGGAATTGGAAATACTCTGTTAATAAGTTATCTTCACTACATGTGAAGTGGAGCCATATTATCTGAAAGTGAATTTAGATTATATAAAAAATATATTTTAAACCCTAGGGCAACCAGTTTTTTTAAGAAGTATAACTGATACATTAAAAGAGAAGATAAAATGGAATCATGTAAAAATGTTCAATTAAAACCAGAGAAGCCAGAAAAGGGAGAAATAATAAAAAATTCCATGGATAGAAGACAGTTACAACCATGCTAGATGTTATTCAATTGTATCAATACCTACCGTAAATGTAAAATGGTCTATATATACCAATTAAAAGAGATTATCAGAGTGAATACAAAAGTAACACCCAAGTATATGTTGTCTACACTAATCTCACTTTAAATATAAAGATTCATATAGAATAAAATGAAAGATACAAGTACACATATGCCATGCTAACATTAATCAAAAGAAAAAGTAGCTATATAACTTCAGACAAAGCAGACTTCAGCATAAGGAATGTTAGCAGGCATCAAAAGGACATTGCATTATGATAAAGGGGTCAATTCTCCAAGAAAACATAATAAGCCTAATAATGCATTCATCTAACAAAAGAGCAGAAAATAAATGACACAAAAACTGATGGAACTTAAAGGAAAGCAGACAAAACCACTATTAAAGTTAGAAACTTCAACACCTCTCTTTCAGTTATTGATAGATAAAGTAGGCAAAAAATCAGTAAGAATATAGATTATGATAGCACTATGAATCAAATTGATTTAATTCACATTTTAGAACACTCCATCCAACAGCAGAATACATTCTTCTCAAACTCAAATGGTATATTCACCAAAATAGATTGCATTCTAGGTTATAACACATACCAAAACAAATTTAAAAGAATAGAAATCATAAATAGTACATTATCTATCAGAACAAGATGAAAGTAGGCTGGATATCAATAAAAGGAAGACAGTAGGAAAATCCCCCAATATTTGGAAATTAAATAACACCTTTTTAAATGATCCATGGATCAAAATAGAAAGTTTAAGAGAAATTTTAAAATATTCTGAAATAAAAGAAAATGAAAATACACCTTATCAAAATCTGTGCTATGCAGCAGTAGCAGTGATTGGAGGGAAATTTATAGCATTAAATACATATTTCAGAAAAGAAGAAAAATCTTAAATCAGTAACTGAAGCTCCCCCATTAGGAAATTGGAGAAAGAAAAGCAGAAATCAATGAAATTGAAAAGAGGAAAATGATAGAGAAAATCAATAACAATAATAAGAACAAAGATGGCTCTTTAAAAAAGCCATAAATTCATGAAACTCTAGCCAGTTTATTAAGAAAAAGAGAAAATACACAATTTACCAATATTGGAAATAAAAGAGGAGTCATCACTACTTATCTCATGGACATTACAAGAATTATAAAGGAATGCTATGAGAAACTCTATGTCCACAAATTTGAAAACATAATTGAAATGAACCAATTCCTTAGAAGACATGAAACTGCCAAAACTCAAGAATATCTATCAAAGAAACTAAGTCAATAATTAATAACCTTCTATAAATAAAGCACCAGATGATTTCACTTATGCATGGAATTTAACAAAGTTGAACTCATAGAAGCAGAGAATAGAATGCTGGTTTCCAAAGGCTGAGAGGTTGGGGAAAATGGAGAAATGTTGGTGGAAGAGTACAAAATTTCAGTTATTCTGGATAGATAAGTTCTGGAGATCTAATGTTCAGTATGGTTCAGTATAAGTAATAAAATTGTATTGTATACTTAAAAAATTTTGCTAAGAAGAGTAGATCTTAAGTGTTACCACAGAAGAAAAAATATTATGTGAAGTGATAAATATGTTCATTAGTTTGATTGTGGTAATCATTTCGCAATGTATACATATATCAAGCCATCAGGTTATACACTTAAATATATAGAATTTTTATTTGCTAATTATACCTCAATTTAAAAATAAGATAAAATAAAGCATCAGGCCCAGATTGTGTCACTGGTGAATTCTACTAAACATTTAAAAAATAATAGAAATTGTCTACGATTTCTTCCAAAACATAGAAGAAACATTTCCTAACCTCATTCTAGGAGGTCAATATTACTCTGTAACAAAATCCAGATCAAGATGTTACAAAAAACAAAAACAAGCAAACAGAAAACCAACTGCAGACCAACATTTCTCATAAGCATAAATAAAAAAAATCTCCAACAATTTATTAACAAATTGAATCCAACAGTATAAAAAAAAACATAAAACTATGACCTGGTGGGATTTATTCCAGGTGTACTGGAATGATTCAATATTTTATAAATCAATCAATATAATCTACCACATTAACTAGATTTAGAAGAAAAAAAACAATCATATTAATTTATGCAGAAAAAACTATTTGGCAATTCCTATATTCATTCATGACAAAACCTCTCTCATGTAAGGTTTCTACCCAAAATTTACAAAGCCTCTTTTTTTATTTTTCTGAAGATTTTATTTATTTGACAGAGAGAGACAGCGAGAGAGGGAACACAAGCAGGGGCAGTGGGAAAGGGAGAAGCAGACTCCCAGCTGAGCAGGGAGCCCAATGCAGGGCTCGTTGCCAGGACCCTGATATCATGACCTGAGCGGAAGGCAGACACTTAACGACTGAGCCACCCAGGCACCCCGAGCCTCTTTTTTTTTAAAAAATTATGTTATGTTAATCCTTTTTTTTAAAAGATTATATTTATTTGACAGAGAGGACAGTGAGAGAGGGAACACAAGCAGGGGGAGTGGGAGAGGGAGAAGCAGACTCCCAGCTGAGCAGGGAGCCCAATGCAGGGCTCGATCCCAGGACCCCAAGATCATGACCTGAGCCGAAGGCAGACGCTTAACGACTGAGCCACCCAGTTGCCCCGAGCCTCTCTCTCTTTTTTTTAAAAAGATTTTATTTATTTATTTGACAGAGCAGGAGAGAGAACACAAGCAGGGGGAGTGGGAGAGGGAGAAGCAGGCTTCCCGCTGAGCACAGAGGCCAATGCAGGGCTCAATCCCAGGGTCCTGGGTCCCCAGGTGCCCCTATACAAAGCGTCTTAAAATTCAACAGTAAGAAACAAACAACTCAATTAAAAATTGGGCAAAAGATCTAAACAACACCTTATAAAAATATACGGATGACAAATAAGCATGTGGGAAAATGCTAAATATCATAAGCACATTAAAATAGTAATGAGATACGTCAGATACCATTACACACTTATTAGAATGGCTTTAAAAGAAAAGAACTGCCAACTTCTGGCTAGGATGCAGAGCAAGAGAAACTCTCATTCACTGCTGGTGGGGAAAAAAGTGGTATGGCCAATCTGGAAGACAGTTTGGCAGTTTCTTATAAAGCTAAATATACTCTCAACATATGATCCAGAAATCACACTTCTAAGTATTTACCTATCTGATTTGAAAACTTACGTCTACCAACAACCTGAACATGAGTGTTTTTAACAGCTTTATTCCTAACCACCAAAAACTGGAAGCAAACAAGATGCTCTTCAATAGGTTAATGGATAAGCAAACTATGATATATCCACACACTGGAATCCTATTCTGCAATAAGGAGTGAGTTATTGAGTCATAAAAAGACATGAATACTTCAAATGCAAATTGCTAAATGAAGGATTTAGTCTGAAAAATGCTGCAGACTTTACAATTCAATTTACATGACATTCTGGAAAAGAAAAAACTATAGAGACAGCAAACAAATTAGTCGTGTCAGAAACTTGGGTTGGGGTGAGGGTGTTAAATAGGTAAAACACAGAGAACTTTTTTTAGGTGAAACAATGTTATGGTGGCTGTCTGATACTCTGTATTTTCAAAACTCATAGCACTTTACAGCAGAATGAGTAAACCTTAATATATGTAGATTTTTAAAAAATCACATACAGGTCAGAGGATCCCAGCATAAAATGTTGTGACAATAAAAAAAAAAAATCTAACTATATTACAAATATATGAACCAACCTCACTGAAGGAGTGTGTGAAAAAGTTGTTTATTTAAGTAACTTGGAAAACAAATGGAATCTGTAAGACCAAAAGGAACTTCACATAAATAATAAACTCTAGTTGATAAAGTTGTTTCCTACAGGGTTATGGGTTAACAGACCTGACACCACTATACATGTGTACTGCACTTGAACAATTAAGTAAATGAATGGTGGATGTTGGGAGTCAGGTTTCTCACTGTTGGGATGGAAGGTTTTAGACAAGCAAGGGAAGAAGCCTTCAAGGATCCATGTGGTAACTGACCAAACTCATGTTGTAGCTTACTGTAGATACAGATGATACATCACTATAAATGTTTATAGCTATATAAATGTTAGTATGCGTGCATATATTTCTTTTCTGTAGCAACAAGCATACTAGCACACTAGCACTCAGTAGTAGCAACAAGCATACTAGTCCTCAGATTTTGATTTCTAATACTATTTTCTAATTAAAAATCAGGCTTCTTGGATAAATGGTTTATTATAGAATTGGGGCAGGAAATACATATGAACTTGGAGAATCTTATAGAGTCAAAAAAAAGTATTTAAACACACACACATACACACATACAATGATGTGGGTATATCAAAGGGACACAGCAGCCAACTGAAAGAACTTCCAATAAGCAAAGCTGGAACAATTTTAGGAATAAATAAGTAATATTATATAATAACCTAAACAATAAGATAAATATCTGAGTCCATACTGATATAAATAATTGAATAAATAAACAAATAAATAAATAAGACAAAGCTCCCATGCAGTAGAATTGAAAATTATTGTAGATACTCCACCATCAGGAAGGTGGAGCATAACTCCCCACTCGTTAAGATGGGCTATTCATAATGACTGCCTTTCAAAGAGAGAATATAGAAAGAAAGAAAAAGGAATACCTTTACTACCGAGAAACACTACTTCAGGTCATCAATGTCAACATCAACAGTGATAAATCATATTGATAGTATGTATCTTTGATGTGATGTGGTGACATTGACACTTTACCTCTGTGGTCTTTTTTTTTAAGATTTAATTTATTTGACAGAGACACAGCGAGAGAGGGAACACAAGCAGGGGGAGTGGAAGAGGGAAAAGCAGGCTTCCCGCAGAGCGGGGAGCCCGATGTGGGGCTCCATCCCAGGGTGCTGGGATCATGACCTGAGCTGAAGGCAGATGCTTAATGACTGAGCCACCCAGGTGCCCAGCTCTGCGGTCTTCTTAAAAAACTAGAACCTCAGCCTAAGCACAAGAGAAACATCTTACAAATCCCAAAAGAAAAAAATTCTACAAAATACTTACCTACTCTTCAAAATTGTTAATGTCAAAATAAATAAATAAATAAAACAGCCTGTCAATGTCATCAAAAACAAGGCAAGTATGACTGCCAAGAGAAACCCAAAGAGATGTGATGACTAAATATAATATGGCATCTTATATGAGATGTTGGAATATAAAAAGACCATTAGGTAAGAATTAAGGAAATCTGACTAAAATATAAACTTTAGTTAATAATTACGCAACCATTGGTCCCTTAAATGTGACTAATAGTCCATACTAATGTAAGATTTTACTAACAAGGGTAATAGTGATATTCTCTTCACAATTTTTTTATCCAAATATATTCTAAATAAAATGTTTATTAAAATTTTTAAATTTATAGATAAAACTTGAATTTTAGATGTATACATCTGTAAGAGACCTTATACATCAACTACTTCAACTTCCTCTTTTTACAACACAGAAAATTGACCCCCAGAGGACATGATTACATCAAGACCACACAAGTCTCAACTTTGCCATTATGCCCGTTCCCACTGAGAAATTTCAGTTTCTTCAAAATTCAAAGTGTGAAACTCATTAATATAAATAAATATGTAAGATGTTTATAACATATTTTATAAGTCCTCTTAACATAACATGTTAACTTGAATTCTTCCTAAAGTATGTTTTGTCAAGTGTGTTGTGTTCAAGGAAAGCCATAAGTGCTTAAAAATCATGAACGTATTAGTATTACTCATAAGAGAACCGTTTATTCAGAGTAATGATAATATAAGTCATGCTGCCCCCTGAGTCAATCTTCTCCAGGAATAACTTTGCAAAACAAACCTGACTTTTAGAAGAAACTTTTAGCTAAAGACCTGAATACTCAAAAAGTAACCATGCTTTTTTTTTTCCTGTTAGAGAAATAAATATCCTAGGAAATTGTAACCCAAAGGAGTTACATGAATTCCTTATAGTAATATATTAAGTCAATGGCATAATTCCTTGTTAGTCCATCTAGTTTACATTTCTAAATTCTGTATATGTCATAATCATGCCAAAATCACTCAAATATGATTCTATGACATAAAATAAAATTGGCTATATTAGAACCCAAGAAATAAAAGAGATCTTTATTGAGGGCTTCACAGGAAAACAGAGAACATGCCTTATCTTCTTTTAATACTTTTTTTTTAATGCCTACTTTGACTTCTTCCATTAAATATTTGAAGTTTTGTTCCCAGAAAAAAAGTAATGAAATGACATGATACCTCGTAAGCCCTATAGAAATATTAAATCTATTTTGCTAGGTTAGCCAGTAGGTAAAGCATTCAATATCACTCAATTATTTTTATTCATCTGTTCAATATTCAGGAAAGTGGACTTTCTAATCATCCTTTTGTCCATGAAAAGAAACAACGAAGAGAAAAATTCAGCAATTCTCACAAGGATAAATAATAAAGGAGGTAGATTATTATTAAGCCCCATGAACAGTTCTTAACAAAATGTTTCTGTAATTTGAATCTAAATATGATAGAGTACTATGAGGCAAACAATTGCAAAACAAAAACAAAAGTCATTTTTAAAAGCTTTAAAAGAGAAACCTATTTTGTAGGGCTGTTTCAGCTTTTGTTTTTCTTACTATTTTCTTATGATACAGACTCTATAGGCTTCCATCTGGTGTAAAGATCTTTTAAGAAAACTTAGGTCTATTATGTTCACTTCTTTGGTAGTAAAACTATATTTCTAGGTGACTTAAATGAACAGTAATTTTAATACTTTTTAAACAAACAAAAATTTAAGAATTAAACCTCAGAGTTCTAAGCCTTCACTATTTTTTTTCTGGCTCTTTATGAAATCAATAAAACACTGGCTCTTTTTTCCCCACAAGTGGTCTTTCTATTAACATTTTTCACTGATTTGCTTGCTTTTTTTCTCTGTCTCCTAGAAGACTTGATTATTCTATCACCTCTTAGGTTATTTTACTAATACCAAGCCAGTTATATTATTTTCTCCTTTTAACTTTTTTCGTGGCTTAAACTAGCCACAATTTCCTTTGTAGACTTCATTTTTTTTTCATACCAGGACCTTCTTTCCCTTCTTTAATTCTGCAAATCATCCTTTAACTTCATGGAGTTCATATTACACTTTCAGTTTAAGGATTTAAAATAACATACAACATACTAAATTTTATTTTCACTTTGCTCAACTTAATTTTTTAAGCTGCATAGGCCAATTCTAGTAAAATGTGTGAAAATCTGGTTCATTACAATTTCATGAATGAAAAAATGGCTTTAATAAACTGAAAACATATTGTAAAGGAGATACCCTAAAAATGACATGCACTGCTTCTTCCATATCATACTGATGGGCTGATTAACAATGCTGAATACTCTTGAAATTGCCAGCTTGCTAGGTAATAAAATTAAAGGAATGCAGCACATGGTCAGGCTGACCAGAAAAGATTGATGGAGGTATTAAGTTGTTTTCTCTTTTCTTCCAAAAGCTGAAGTAAATTAGCAACTGAAAATACAACATAGCCTTTTCCTTCCTCCTACCATTCCCTAAAGTGAAGTTTCCAAAAATTAGAATATGGTTGACTAACTCGTAATTGTTTAAAGCCAAAATCAATCATTCATATGTTCTGCAATGATGTGTGTGTTAGGTAAAATAAAAGCTCACCAAAATCTTCTTCCTGTGATGCAATACCAAATAATCTAGTTATTTTACTTAGTTTATTTTATTTATTTATTTTTTTAAGTAGGCTCCACGCCCAGCTCAGAGCCCAGTGCAGGTCTTGAACTCATGACTCTGAGATCAACACCTGAACTGAGATCAAGAGTCGGATGCTTAACCAACTGAGCCCCCCAGGATCCCCCCAAAATAATCTATTAATGAGAGAATTCAAATATAAAATTAATTACTTTTTGTCTTTCTTTTTTTTTAAGATTTTATTTACTGGAGAGAAAAAGCACAGCAAGAGAGTGAGAAAAAGGGCACAAACAGGGGTGAGGGACAGAGGGAGAGAGAAGCAGACTCCCCACTGAGCAGGGAGCCCAATGTGGGGCTCAATCCCAGGACCCTGAGATCATGACCTGAGCCGAAGGCAGATGCTTAATGACTGAGCCACCCAGGTGCTCCTAAAATTAATTACTTTTAGCACAAACATGTACTGACTATTTTGCATTATATACATTATTAATTATTTTTCTGGGGATACAAAGATTAAGGAAAATTTTTTCAATTTAAGAAACTTAAAATGTAGTTGAGCACAGGAGTTGACTTGGGCTTAAATTAATATATTATGGGATAGAGAATAAGTGACTAAGAGAAGTATGAGGAAAGGACTGTGGCAGCTTGGACAGAAAAGTTTCTGTGTGTGTGTGTATGTGTGTGTGTGTGTGTGTGTGTGTGTGTGTTGACAATCTGAGGAAAAATTTTAGCTGAATCCTTAAAGTTCACTAAAATTAGAACATATGAAAATGGTAACATAAAGACATTTCTGGCACTTAATAGAGCATGGAGAAATGGATGCAAAAAATACATATATGAAACATATTAAGGAACTGAAATTTGCCAAGAGGGTTGAAATTAAATGGAATGGTGGAAGGTAGAGTTGGAAAGGCAAATTTGGGTCAGATCATTTAAGAGTTTGATTTTGTAAGCAATGAGACTAAGCACTATTCTGTGGGCAATGGGGAGTCGACAATGATTTTAGGATAAAGGAGTAACCTAACTGCAGTCAGCATCAGGATGACAACTTTGACAACAGAGAGTAAAAATGGTAGGGAAGACAAAATACTGAATATGCATTACTTTTTTTTTCAATTGGCAGTGAAAGAGAGATAAGAGGGCAGAGACTTGGTCAGAGAAACATGGGAAGATTTTATCATCTTTCATTTGGACTGAAAGATACAAGGTCACTAATGGCCCCGATGGTGGTAAATTGAAAAGTACCACCATTAGATGTAAGAAGGAAAGATTTAGGAGAAGATACCATGAAGCAGAGGTAGTAATAATTCTCTCATAAATAAACCACACATGCATGCAAGATTCTCCAAGATGGAAGAAGGGAAAAGAGTTGATGGACAGTGTTTCAATGTTGGTGGCAGTGCCTCTGAATTCTTCCACCGCTCTTGGGTCAGTCTCTGGATGGAGGTGAGGGCTGAGAATGACCTAAAACCACCTTAATTCTCTCCAGAATTCTGAGGGTCAGAAGTCTTTGGAGAAATTTCTCACGTCAGAGTCATGTGTTAACAATAGGTTAGGAAGGACAAAGTATAGTATCTTGGTCAGAGAGAGTGTGATATCCACACCCTGAATCCTGTAAGTCCTGAAGTCTAAGTGTCACTGGAAAGCAGCTGAAACTTCTCCAGCAGAACTGTCAAACAGAGACTCTAGAAGTTAGCTGAGGAGATACCATAGTAGAAAATGGAGTGAACATTTGAAGACTATGATTGGGTCACAGATATTGACCCAGAATGAAGGGGATGAATGCTATGACTAGACTTTATAGTTTCTGCTGACTGACTTCTGCCTCTCACTAAAGACCACTAGCTCTCTCTCTCTGGTTTTCACATTTCCAAAGGAAAGGACATAATTTGTTCAAAAGGAATTTAAGTGTAAATATTATTGAAAGGTAGAATCTGAGAAATAAGAGACCCATGTAAAAGTTTTTAAAACACATAATCTGTTATAATGTAATCCACAAGACAGTGAAATATATTTTGTAAACAGGTAACAGACCGTGACAATACAGACAGAGCTCTATTTAAGGGTGGTCCACCCAACAAAGGAACCAGTGATACCTGCTTGAGGAAGTCACTAAGGACTGTTATTAAATTGTCAATGTGAGCCAGTTTCTGGGATGTTTTGTCAACGTCCCACAGAGTACTGAGATGAGGCTTGATGAAAATGAGCATTTTGACACATACAACTTACAGAGGTTACAGTTTACTGCTATCAACACAAAGAATAAATTCTGAGCAAATCTCACCAGGAGATATGAAGCTGGATGATATTCTGTGAACTGGGCGGGCTTCTGTAGTCCCCCCGGTTCTTCAGGGGAATGTTTAGATTGGAAGTGATAGGATTTAACCTGTCACAGATGAGGTCCTGCCAAATATTTTATACCCTAACAATATCAGCTTGAAACATTAGTGTATTTACACATAAGAGGCAATTATTGCCTGTAGCAAATTTCATCCCCTAGCTTCTTAGTTCTGAGTCCAGTTTCTTATACCACCACCCATGGCCTCTTCATATATTGTCCATAGTTATATAATAATGTCACACACAAAGGAGCTCACACTGCTACTATGTGACAGTGACTAGATGGTGAGCAAGTGAAATCTGTTCAAAGCCTAGTTGGAGTGGAGCACTGTGGGTCTGGTTAAGGTAAGCTACAGGGCTGGCAATGTGCAAGTTTACGTTCTTGTCTTCCTTCCTCATTTGTCCTCCATTACTTACTGCAAGCTCACTGTCTTGTCCTTACAAAATGGATATCTCCAAATACTTGAACTTCCCTCTGCTTCCCATCTTTCTTGCATAACCTCCTAACAACAGACTTCTTTTGAAGAACATGGAAATTCATTTATACTATTTTATCCCCATCATTATTGCTATCTGCCAATTTTCAGCACTCTCTTCCCCTTCTGTAATGGTTTTAGTAAGTACATAGTACAGTGTGAATTTAAATGCAATTACATTTGCAAAAACGTATTTTTTCTAAAACTAAATTTAATTTTTATTTTTGAATCTTCTTTCCACCTGAAACCACAAAATGTATCCATGTCACCATGAAAGAATAATGAAATCTTAGATGGGGCCAGCCATAGCATTGACCAGACTGAGAAGCAGACACTCACCGGGCCCCTGGGTGGCTCACTCAGTTAAGCATCTGCCTTTGGCTCAGGTAATGATCCCAGGGTCCTGGAATTGAGGCCCACATTAGGCTCTCTGCACAGCAGGGAGTCTGCTTCTCTCTCTCTCTCACTCTACCTCTGTGCTCTCTCTCTCTCTCTCAAATAAATAAATAAAATCTAAAAAAAAAAAAAAAAGAAGTAGACACTCCCTTCCCTGCTGAGCTGTAGGAAAGGAAAACATCAACCCAGCTAAAAGGAGAGGGAGGGGCAAGATGTCAATTTTTTTAATGAGTTGAAACCTAATTTAATCTGGAAATGACTAGGGTTACCTAGTTTTTTCTCATAAAATAATTGCCTCTAATGGTCAATTTTACAGGCAAGACCTAAAAGATGTGATTCAGGAAACAACAGGAAGTCCATCCCTCATCCCACAATAAGAATACACTTTACAATTTATTACAACCATCTTTCAACTTCATTTCCTGGACTTGTGTTATTTAGAGATATACATACTGTCCAAAGAATCTTATTTAACTATTCAGTGATACTGGTGACTTCCAAAATCACATCAATAAGATTATCTGTCTATCCTGTCTATTTCTCACTATTTTAGTCCCTCAGCTGATCATAAAACAATAAAGGGCTTCATTTTCTCTCTACTTTCTGGTCTCTTATAAATTGAATCTTACTCTCTCTTCACTGCTTTTCCCCAAAACTTCCATCATAATAGAAATTATATTACCTTTAATATAGAATATAGGGTCTAGGAAGGCAGGCACTTTTTTCTGTTTTACTCACTGTTCACAGTGTAGAAAAGTGGCTATTATCTAGTACATGCTTAATAATGAATGTATATCTTCCCCTACTGTATTGTAAGGTCCATATGGCATAAATGCATGAGTACTGCATACTTTCCTCTTCATGGTACAATATTCATTTTGGAGATTTATACAGTAGTCATTCCAACTCTTTAATGTCTGGGCCCTACTTACATTTCCTCCCATTAACTATTCTACACATACTAGAATCTCCACCTTGTTGGCTACGCCCCAACTCCCTTGACACATGCCATGCTTATCTTTTATAGAATTCTCTCTCTACTAATCTCTTATTTAAAACCCAATCAATCCTTTAAGATCCTGCTCAAATTGGGCTCTAGGTTAATACAATTAAAGTCCTGTAATCAAATACAAATCCATCTGTTTAATTCACCTAGCAAAGTATTTGAAGAATTGATTTTGCTAAAATATAAAACATTTTCTATGTAATGAGTTAATTTCACCCTTTGAGAATTTTTGCATATGTATTTTTATTTTGTGTACTTTTGAATATTTCAAAATTTCTTACTCAATTTATTTAAAGCATCCTGTAAAGCCTTGATTCTGCATTAAGTTTTATTTTTCAATTTAATGTGTTATATTGACAAATTGTGGAGTTTTTACTCATTTTGGATATTTTCAAATATTTTCATAAATTTTTAAGCAAGATCCAAATTAATATTATATATTTTATAAGTACTAATAGAAATTTTACTTCATCCAGCCTCAATAATCCCTTTTGTGTAGCCCTGACTAAATGACTTCTGTGCAATAATAATTTTCATTCACATTTAATGAATAATAATAATAATAATAGCATTTTGAATAATAATAACACATAGAAGTTACAGTAGATAATTCAGGAAATTTCAGAAATAGCATAAGGTACATTGAACAGATATTTTTATTTGACTATAAAAATATAGATATAGAAATATAATTATACACATTTACTACAGTATATACTAAAATACTATAATATGTATACATTTCAGTATATCTAGTATAATATATAATATATATCACAGATAAAAGAAAATTTAGAATATAAAAGTAAAATGAGTAATAATAAATATAAACACACCACCCATGAAAATCACTCATAACTTTTGGTTATTTTCTTTCAGTTATTTTCCTATGCACAGGGTGTGTCTCTCAATTTAAATCAGTCTATATACATATACACAGTTGTGCATTCATGCTTTTTACTTAATACTTATACTACTTGTTTTGCACCTTTTTAAAATGATTTCCTTAAACATAAATTTTAGTGGCAGTGTCATAATTGAATACTTATAAAAATTCCTAATGAGTGAATCAATCAAGAGTTTACTAAATGAGGCTGAAAGGTTGGCAAACTTTCCATCTTTTACAAGGTTATTTATTTATTTTAATTAGATTTCCTTCTTACCTTTAGAGATGTTTAGCCCTCTGTTTATCTAAAGCTGAAATTCTACTTTACAGAATTTTAATTTTGAATTCATCCATAAAGTAATCTATCCATTAATCAGATTTTAAAAATCATCTTAGCAGAAATGAAATTTTTAAAAAATGTACCGCGTGCACTGAGGGGTTGGTTGGTGGAGTGACCGTATCAGTCATGTGCATGGATCATGGCCGTTAATAGAAAATGACTGGAAGATGCACAGATAACTGCAGTCTGGGATCACATGTTGCCTGATTTGAGGAGTTCTTGACAGACACTTGAAG
Source organism: Callorhinus ursinus (assembly GCF_003265705.2). NCBI lineage: Eukaryota > Metazoa > Chordata > Mammalia > Carnivora > Otariidae > Callorhinus > Callorhinus ursinus. Next base: position 94,187,030 of record NW_027397066.1, on the reverse strand, counting down.
TCAAAGTGATTATTATATAATCAAATAACACTGTAATCATTGCACACAATTCCAAAAGTTAAGTTAAAAATTCATGACCAAATAAACAATGTGATGTGGTGTTTAAGGGAGAAGGATGGGTTAATTCAGGATGCTCTTGAGTTCCATGTTAACTCCAATGAAAGGAAAAAAATGACATGCAATGAGCCAGAGAAGATATATTCATTACACTATATAGAAATGTTTAGATAAAGTCAAATTTGTGGGCCTTTAGTTTGAAATGTTCTTTATGGGCTCATATTTGAATAATGTTTAGTTTTGTCCAAGAGATCTTTCCTACTTTATTTAGAAATAAGGCAGTATTAGCACTCATAAAGTTACAAAGTCTCAGAGAACCAAAGATGATGCCAACCATAACACATTCTTCTACCAGTTCACACCTGAACCTAATATTTAGTTCCAGTGTTTGCTTATAAGTGATTTATTTATGTTAGATATCTACGATGATTTTTTCCTACAGTTTTCAAAGAGGCATTGCAAAGAGGTTAAGAAGGTAAACAATACACAACTGTTTAAATGAAAAAATCTCTGCCCTGACCACAGTCCTTAGTAAAACTACAACCTTAAAATTTTGCCAGACTAGAGGTTCTTGTTAATCAATATTTAAGCTAGGAGGTCCTTGTTAGTCAATAGTTAAGCAGTACCAATATTTTACAAACCAATTAAATCTTCACAACCTACTTTTTATTCCAGCTGCCACATTCAAGGAAATATATTTGGCTAGGAGATAGAAAACTATCACATAATGAAGAGATCTAAGAAACTGGGGACAATCTCCTACAAAGCATAGTGTATAATATATTTTTGCTTAAATCCAAGGAAAGACCTAAAATTCCTCCTACTTAAACATGAGGCATTCATCAACAGTGCTAAGTAAGGAACATACATATTTTTGTTTTGGCTTTAGTTTTTGCAGGTGTTAGTGGAGCCTGTTTTCATAAGAAGATGGTTACTTCCTGAATTTTCAACATTCATGGGAAGGTGTACAAAAGGACATGGAAACAAAAATAGTACAGCAGGACTAAAACAGTCCAGGTCAGTTTTTTTTCCTCTTTATTAAAAAATTATTGAAAACACCTACTATTCTCACAAGTCAAATCATGAACAAGATAGTAAGAAATGCATAATTAGAAGACAGAGCTATGTTCAAATTGAGACTATGAATTAAATACAGACTGAAAAAGATCCTAAGTTCTTTCTAGACAAAGAAGAGAACCAGGATAAGTTCACATATGTATGGATACATATGGATACATGAATATAACAAAAGATACACTGTAGGGAAAGGAGAAAATATTCAATAAATTGTGCTGAGAGAAATAGTTAACCAGAAGGAAAAATAAATTAAATCTCAACCTCAAAACAAATATAATACTTGTTCTAGATAGATTAAAGGCTTAAATATAAAAGGCAAAACTTTAAACCTTTTAGAAGAAAATATAAGAAAAAGTCCCTTTGTTGTTTACTCCACCTAAGAAAGGGTTATTTCCTAAGGGAACACAAAAAATACAGCCATTAAAATTTTAATAAATGTGCTTATATTAAAATTAAAACTTCTATTCAATAAATAAGAACTTTAATAATTTCTATTCAATAAATAAATTCCTCTCCATCCTTCCTGAAAGAAAGAAAAGCAAAAGAAATTACAAGCTACAAATTCAGGTCAGGTATTTAGTTATAATACGTATAACTGATCAATGATTCATAAACAAGAATTTGTAAAGAAAATGTTCAAATAAGTTTTCAAAAAAGACAAAAATCCTAATAAAATAATGAGTAAAAGTCATGAATAGACATATCACAGAAGAAAAATCCCAAATGATTAATAAATGAAATTATATTCTATTTTGGTAATCAGGGAAAAGTAAATTAATACTGAAATGATTTATGTGTACTAGATCAGAAAAAAAATTACTTTGACAGTACCGAGCTTTGGAAAATTTGTAGATGGACAGGAACTCTGATACACTGAGGTAGGAATATAAAATGACACAACCACTTAGGAAAATGATTTATTATCTTGTAATGAATATTCACATATCCTGTAACCAACAATTTAACTCCTTGCTATATACTCTAGAGAAATTCCTGTAAATGTGTATCAAAAGACAAATACACACTCACAAAAAGAGGTCTTAGTGTCATTGCTCATTATAGAAAAATATTGGAATCAACACTAGCATCCATGAACAAGATAATATATTGTGATATGTTCACAGAGCTGAATTATCCCACAACAATTAAAAAGAATGAACTGGAGCCACATGTTTTGAATAGAAAAAGCAAATCATGAAAACTACATATACAGTATGATATCATTTTATGAAGCTAAAACACAGGCAAAACTAAATGATATATTAAGAGACACATGTGTCTTTTGACAAATAGATAAAAAGCAATAAACACAAGCATCAAGATACTAGTTTTCTTCCAGTTGGGGTAGGAGGAGATATAGGAGGATGTGATAAGTGGAGAAGCCATTTACATGTATGTAACAGTAGTCTTTATTTATCACAAATCATACAATTAAAAAAATTGACCAATCATTATAGCCTAATCAGAAACAGACTCTATGTGCGTATACAATGGTCCTTGTTTGAAGTGATAAAGTTTCTTAGCACTTTGGAGGTATAATTTTCTTCAGACAGAGCATCATCTTTGGCAATCCATGATAGGCTTCCTACACGATGGTCAAGGAAGGCATAAAAAGCTTTCCATGGTTGGTGAACCTGAATGCTTCTGCAGTGGTTAGTTAATTTAGCATAATCCAGGTCCTTTTCCAATTTGACAGATGGCCTAATCTGTGTAATTTTATAGGATTATATACTAATTTTTTCAACTGTTTTCTTACTGAATTTATGATAGTGAATTTGGTTACAAACTGCTATTTCTTATTTAGATTACTGCATCCAAATATTTTACATATAGCTAGCTTTATTTATTATATCAATTATTATATGTTTCCAATTAATTGAAGCAAAATAATAATTACTCTTTTATTCTTTTATTAGAAATCACAGGCCAATTATAATTAGGAGGCCCAAATCAATTCCAAACTTACCAAATTAATTAAATAAAACAAATCAGTGTTACCTATCTCTGTTTCTCATTCTTTATCTGGGAATTCATATGCATAGTTGCATAATGTCACATTGTTAGCACAGTTTATGTATCTTTATTTCATGTTTTTATTTTTTCTGAGCATACTCAACTAAGGATCCATAAGAATTTTATTTTTGTAATTTTTCTCTAGGTTCTATTAAAAATCCTTGAATATATCTTAGTTTTAATTTTTGCTTTCTTAGCCAGGCTGGGTTTGATTCCCAATAATCTCAGTCCTCGATGATTCTTTTCTTGCATATTGCATGTACCTTCTCTCCTAAAGATTGCTCAGGTATCCCAGGGTGCAAAAGGATGTGTTGCACGTAGCCAAGAATTACAGTGAGGAGAGAGATTTAACATGCCCACACACTTCAGGCAAGAGAAAGGCATAGGTCTTAAGCTAATGGCAAGATTACAAAAGTTTTCCCATATGACTGAATGCGGAGCTCAGCCCCTTTAGAGGGCAAGAATTCACTGCAAGACCTGAGGTAAACTCCCCAGTTGAAGGGAGAACAAGAAAGGTATCAACAGGCTTCTGTCCTGCTCTGGGCTGTCAGTGGGAGGATAAATAAGCAGTGACTTGCAGAGTAGACAGTTCTATAAAATGGCTCTGATTGGTTTGCTCATGAAGTGAGTACACTAAAATAGGAAGTGGATGGAATTTTAGAACTTCAGTTCTTCGGATTCATCCCTTAAGAGACATCTGTCACAAGCAAAATGATTTAACACTAGTTGTGATCAGAAACAAGAAAGAACAATAAATGTAAGAACAGCAGCAAATGAGCAGCATCAGTGCATTTGGTATAGTAACTGACTATAAGAAGCTGTGGTGATGGGACTTCAGAAAACTTCAGTATCTTTCATTTCTTTGGTTGACTTTTGTTGCCTTTTTCCAAATCACAGAGCAAAAAGTAAGCCCTAAGTACTATTACACAAGATACTTTTATGTTAAAGCCTTTTGGCCTGATTCATTAGTTGGATTTCAGTTTAAATGCCCTTTCTTTGTGTTCCCACAGTACCCCATAGCTCCCCCATTGTAGTGCTTATCCATATCCACAATGAGAACATCTATTTGATGGTGTCTTCCATCAGAATGTGAATTCAATGAACGTAGCAATCATATCTCTACTGCTTACCATGGTATCTTTAATGAAGTTCCTGGAACAAGGTAGTTCCTTAGGAAATATTTTTGCATGAATGAGTAAGTGAAAGCATTTGAAATTCTATTTAAACACAGCATGTTGACATCAATCATAATTTGTTTCTTAATTATAGGTTAGATAGTTTTCTGAAACTATCTCTATCAAGCACATGTAATATCATATGTTCAGTTTATCCAAGTACTCACAATTTATACACTGCATCATTCTAGGGATGCCTCACACATCAAAGTCTAAATAAGATGCCCTTATATTTATGCACTATCCGTCTGAGTGGCCACACATGGCAACCCTGATAAATGCTGACCTACAGCACCACCTAAGATCAAAACGGAAGAACTAGAATACAGGGTTTAAGAACACAGGAAACCCATGGGGAGTTTTAATCTTACTAGAAGCCCTTAATCATATACCATACTAACTTTTTTAAAAATAGTAATGTTTTAAAAGGAGTGATTTTCATTAGATGCAGTTTTGGGTTTTATTTTTTGTTTGTTTGTTTGTTTCTGGTTTTTGTGTTTTATAACGATTTTAGAAACAAACATTCATATAAGATGTGACTCTGTCCTAGTTAAGATCCATCAAAAACATGAATTTCAAAAATGTTTTCCCTCTACTCATTTAAATTATAGCAACCACTGTAGAGAATACTCAATCCTATTCATTCAGCTTTTATTCACAGCTCCAACTACAAATACAGCTCCTTCTTCTGAAATTATTTTAATATATTTTGCTTACATAACCCCTTTGACAAGACATCCTGACACAAGAATGAGTTATTTTACACATACATGTTCTCATTCCAAAAATCTTGGTATAATGCACATCTCCTTGCATCTTCCTAAAACACCCAACTATGTGATTTATGTAGAAGGAGCACTGACTACTTGATCTGAGTTTGTACTAGGCAACCAATAAAACCTAATATAAATTAGTTTGTACAAAAGTTATTATAATCTTTTGACCCATATAAGAGGAAAGTTAAGAAAGGACCTGGCTTCAGGATGACTGGATCCAAGGATTCCATCATTATTGCTTAGAAGCTTTTACTTTTCACCTTTTCATCTCTGCTCTTGTTTTTATTTTTAATTTTCTCAATATGATGGCCAAAATGGCTTTCATAAATCCCCATTTCCACCCTCTGTTTTAAAAAACGCATATAAGGTTCATGCCTACATTTCAAGTTGCATGTGCTTCTCATATTGCAATAAAGAATCCCTTTAAAGTATTCACTATTGTGGTGAAACAGTGTTAAAATAGATTTGTATTAGAATCTAAACTCTTAGAAATATCCTAACTACATATTGTTTACCATGTTAGAGCAGAATGATTCTTTTTATCAAAGCAATACAGTAAATAAAACCTGTTTCATCACATTCAAGTTATGTGATGGCAGAGAATAATTCGCTCACTTTCCTGCATGAGATCAATATGCACCGTTTTTTTGTGCTTGGAAAAATTTATATGATGTTTGTTTAAAATGGAATGTTTCTATGTGTTGCATTTTCCCGGAAACATGGATTCCTGAGGTAATTAGGATGGAAAGTCATAATATCAGCAACCATAAAAATAACTCCTTTTTGCTTATGTATGGTCATATGAAATTTCTACAGTTATAGCTTAGGTTATTATTTCTGTAACTTGGCTGTTTATGTAAAACAGAGGCTTATTGTTCAAGAATTAGTATCTCTTTTTCTGTTGCAGCTTCTCTTTGGAGAATTATCTCAGGGATGAAGTACAGAAAGCATAGTCCCAGATGGCATGTGCTGCATTTATATTGACACCGAAGCACAGAAAACATGTACAGAACTTGCCATCCTGATAAGTGCCCAGACAGCAGACATAAATCAGACTACAACACACATTTTCCAGCTATTATCTGATTAGGTATGCACCAGGCATACTTCAGCATGCCACACAATCTAGAGCTGTCTTGGGTCTTGCCAGTGAATGGATCAGAACAAAGATGGCATGATGGGCAAACAAGTGATATCTCAAAATGAGGAAGATAACAAGGCAGCCAAACCAGGATGAAAGGAGGCCTGGTCTAAGTGGAAAGTGTGACAAAGCAGCGCAGGTGCCATTTCTCCCCAAATACTGTCAACAGTTCTTAGAGATCAGAAACATGCCTGAAAGGTGGGTATATGTGTAACCTCTCTGATTTGAGAAGCAGTGCATTTATCAAATCTATTTCAAATTATGCTGCCCCTTTACAGGAAGGCACCATTATTCCCCTCCTCTTGCATTCTCTTCTGCTAATATCCAGAATCCTATAATTCATCAGCAGAAGATTCTCTGTAGAAGATGGGGCCCTGAATGCAGAGAACAGTCTCCTGGTTTTGGAATGATTGTCAGACCTCATGCAATTTCCATGGCTCTGTGATCCTTCAGAGGCTGCATTTCCTTGGGCATAGGGAGAAAATTTATACCTTCACTTAATATTTTGAGCCATCTTTCTTAAATCAGAAAACTAAAAAGCATGAAATTTCATGAGTGTATTTTGTGTCATGGATTGTAAATATTGAATTTATTATATAGAAGATTACATGATGTATTAGTTTTCTATTGCTGCCAAAACAAACTGCTACAAACTTTGCAGTATAAAAAACCCACACTCATGACCTTACAGTTCTATAAGTCAGAAGTCCAATAGGTCTCATCAAGGTGTTAGCAGGTTGCATTCTTATCTAGAATCTCTAGAGAGAATCCATTTCCCTGCTCATTCAAGTTGTTGGCAGAATTCAATTCCTAATCATTATAGAACTAGCATTTCCATTTCATTGGTGCCTATTCAAAGGCCACTTGAGGGGCGCCTGGGTGGCTCAAAACTAAGTGACTGCCTTCGGCTCAGGTCACGATACTGGAGTCCCAGGATCGAGTCCCACATCGGGCTCCCTGCTCAGCAGGGAGTCTGCTTTGCCCTCTGACCCTCCCCCCTCTCATGTGCTCTCTCTCTCTCATTCTCTCTCAAATAAATAAATTAATTAATTAAAATAAAATAAAATAAAATAATAAAAAGTAGTAAACAAAGGCCACTTGATTCTTTGACTTATGGCCTGCTTCTTCCATCTTCAAAGCCAGCAACTTTGGGCCAAATTCCTTTCATGCTTCAAATCTCTCCTACTTCTTCCCTTGTCACATCTCTCACTGAGTTTTCTGTCTTCCTCTTCCACTGAAGAGTCCATGTGATTACACTAGAACTACCCAGGTAATTCAGGATAAAATCCCTTCTTTAAGTCAGTAATTAGCAATCTTAATTACATCTTAATTACATCTGCAAAATCCTTTTTGGTATGTAAGGTAACATATTCAGGTTCAGGGGATTGGGTATAGACATCACTGGGGGACCTACCACACACACTTATAAAATTCTCTTTTAAAATATTTACTCACATAAAGACTAATTTTTATGAACTGGCACAATCAGTACTAGACACATTGTTTTCCTATAAAATATCGGTTATTATTTACTTTGTTGGAAGTATCTACTGTTAAAAAAGACAGGAAGCCCAAAATGGAGGCACTTGTACTAAACCCTGTGTCAGCAACCCAAAACTTAATGCCCAGCCTAATTGCAGTTTTAACTCCCCCAGGAATGTAACCTTTAACTAGTCAATATGGCATTACCTGATTACGCCTATTGATAATCTGCCCAATAGACCCCCTCTGTCCATTCCCCTTAGGAAGATCCAATCTTTGCTAAAAATTTCCTCTTTTCACCCTCTTTCTGCCCTCTGAATAATTTAAAAGAGCTCCCTTCTGTTGCTAGATGGGATGTTACCTGATTCATGAATCATTAAATAAAGCCAATTTAATCTTTAAATTTATTCAGTTGAATTTTTGTTGTTTAACACTAAGAAGGAACTAAGTTTCTTTTACCCTTATTTCAATCCCTGAAATTTCTCAAGGGATAAGCAAAACAAAAAGAATTGTTGACATTTGTAGGTTATTACTTTACTTCATTCATTTAAAGAATTCATAAACTTTTCCAAAATCGTGAAAGATTCTTCCTGAAGGCACCCAGCTAATGTCATCCTTTCTGCCTTACCTCATATACTTGGCAGACATTACCTAAATTTAGCTATTCTAAGCAGATCGGAATCTCCATGTTTCTTTAATAACAATGAGGCTCTAGAGACTCTTAACTATAGGAAACAAACTGAGGGTTGCTGGAGGGGAAGTGGATGGGGGATGGGGTAATTGGGTGATGGGCATTAAGGAGGGCACTTGATGTAATGAGCAGTGTGTGTTATATGCAACTGATGAATCACTAAACTCTACCTCTGAAACTAATAATAAACTATATGTTAATTAACTGAATTTAAATAAAATTTTAAAAAATAACACTGAGACTCTAAAGCTTCTGTCTATCCTTTCTTGCCCATGAATATCATACTTCACTGTCAGAAAATCTTTCTTTATATTTAACCCAAAAACTCCATGATATAATTTAAAGCTTTCTAAATTTCTCTTTTGGAAAGTAATGGATTTGTACCTTAAAATGCTAATGAAGTTTTGTAAGTTCTTCTGATCTCTTCTCCCTCAAAAGTCTTTTAAAAACTGAGAAGTTTCTTATATTGAGGTATGCTCCCTCTAAACCTACTTTTTGAGGATTTTTATCATGAATGGATGTTTATCAAATGCTTTTTCTGCATCTATTGAGATCATTTAGTTCTTATCCTTTCTTTGATTAATGTGGTGTATCATGTTGATTGATTTGTGAATAGTGAATCACCCTGGCAACCCAGGAATAAATCCCACTTGATCACTGTGAATGATTTTTTAAGGTATTGTTGGATTTGGTTTGCTTCTATTTTATTGAGAATTTTTACATCCATGTTCATCAGGGATACTGGTCTGTAGTTCTCTTTTTTTAGTTGAGTCTTTATCTGGTTTTGGTGTCAGGGTAATGCTGGCCTCATAGAAAGAGTTTTTTCTATTTTTTTGAATAGTCTGGAATATTTTGAAAAATAGGTATTAACTCTTCTTTAATGTTTGGTAGAACTTGCTTGTGAAGCCATCTGGCCCTGGACTTTTGTTTGTTGGGAGTTTTTTGATTATGGATTCAATTTCTTTGCTGGTTATTGGTCTGTTCAAGTTTTCTATTTCTTCCCATTTCAGTTCTGGTAGTTTATATGCTTCTAGGAATTCATCCATTTCTTCCAGGTTGACCAATTTGTTGAAAGACTCCACCAAAAAACTGCTAGAACTGATACACAAATTCAGTAAAGTTACAGGGTACAAAATCAATGTACAGAAATCTGTTGCATTTCTATACACTAATAATGAAGTAGCAGAAAGAGAAATTAAGGAATCAATCCATTCCATTTATAACTGCATCAAAAATAATAAGACACCTAGGAATAATCCTAACCCAAAGAGGTAAAAGATCTATACTCTGAAAACTGTAAAACACTGAAAAAGGAAATTGAAGATTACACAAATGGAAAGACATTCCATGCTCATGGATTGGAAGAACAAATATTGTCAAAATGTCTATAATACCCAAAGCAATCCATACATTTAATGAAATCCCTATCAAAATACGAACAGCATTTTTCACAGAACTAGAACAAACAATTCTAAAATTTGTATGAAACCATAAAAGACTCCAAAGAGCCAAAGCAACCTTGAAAAAAGAAAAGCAAAGCTGGAGGTATCACAATTCCAGACTTCAAGTTATATTACAAAGCTGCAGTGATCAAAACAGTATGGTACTGGACAAAAATAGACACACAGATCAACAGAACAGAATAGGAAACTCAGAAATGAACCCACAACTATATGGTCAATTAATCTCCAACAAGGCAAGAAAGAATATCCAATGGGAAAAAGACAGTCTCTTCAACAAATGATGTTGTGAAAACTGGACAGCAACATGCAAAATACTGAAACTAGACCATTTTCTTACAACATACACAAAATTAAATTCAAAATGGATGAAAGACCTAAATGTGAGACAGAAAAACATCAAAATCCTAGAGGAGAACACAAGAAGTAACCTCTTTGAAATCAGCTGTAGCGACTTCTTTCTAGATATGTCTCCTAAGACAAGGGGAACAAAAGCAAGAATAAAGTAGTGGGACTTCATCAAAATAAAAAGCTTTTGCACAGCGAAGGAAACAATCAACAAAACTAAAACACAGCTATAGAATGGGAGACGATATTTGCAAATGACATATCTGACAAAGGGTTAGTATCCAAAATATATGAAGAACTTATAGGGGTACCTAGATAGTTCAGTTGGTTAAGCATCCAACTTTTGATTTCAGCTCAGGTCATGATCTTGGGATCTTGAGATCAGGCACCATGCTGGGCTCTGCGTTCAGCGTGGAATCTGCTTCTTCCCCTCTCTCTGCTCCTTCCCCTGCTCGTGCTCTCTCTCTCTAAAATGAATAAATAAAATCTTAAATAAAATGAAGTCATAAAACTCAACACCCAAAAAATGAATAATTCAATTAAAAATAGGCAGAAGACATGAACAGATATTTTTCCAAAGAAGACATACAAACATACAAACACATGAAAAGATACCCAACATCATTCATCATCAGGGAAATACAAATCAAACTACAATGAGATTATCATCTCTCATGTGTCAGAATGGTTAAAATCAACAACACAAGAAACAACAGGTGTTGGTGAGGATGTGGAGAAAGGGGAACGCTCTTACATGTTGGTGGGAATGCAAACTGGTTCAGCCTCTCTAGAAAACAGTATGGAGGCTCCTCAAAAAATTAAATACAACTACCCTATGATCCAGCAATTGCACTACTAGGTATTTACTTAAAGAATACAAATATACTAATCCCAAGGGATACATGCACCCCAATGTTTATAGCAGCATTATCTACAATAGCCATATTATGGAAAAAACCCAAATGTCCATCAACTGATGAATGGATAAAGAAGATGCGGTATATATACAATGGAATATTACTCAGCCATAAAAAAGAATGAAATCTTGCCATTTGCGACAACATGGATAGAGTCAGAGAGTATTGTGCTAAGCAAAATAAGTCAGTCAGAGAAAGATAAATACCATATGATTTCACTCATATGTGGAAACTTAAGAAACAAAACAAATGAGCAAAGGGGAAAAAAAAGAGAGAGAGAGACAAAGAAACAGACTCTTAACTATAGAGAACAAACTGATGGTTAACAGAGGGGAGGGGAGTAGGGGGATGAGTTAAATAGATGATGGGGATTAAGGAGTACATTTGTTGTGATGAGCACCAGGTATTGAATAGAAGTGTTGAATTACTATATTATACACCTGAAACTAATATAATATTAGCTACACTGTATGTTAGCTAATTGGAATTTAAATAAAAACTAAAAAAAAAATCCCCAGAAGTTTCAATAATATCAAATTAACATCTATAGGAAGTCACTGTTACTAAAATTATATAATACCAAAATACATTTGTTTGTCAATATGATAAATTATTAATGAATAGAATATTTATAAGAGTAAAACTTAGTCATCAAAATGTCAAAATAAAAATACAATTAAGAAACACAAAACTATTTTTGTGCCTCTCGTCACAAAGAACAAATCTTGTGTAAGAAAAAGTGAATTCTATTGACTTTGCCACTAACTTAAGAAATGTGCTTCAGGGCCACCTGGGTGGCTCAACTGGTTAAGCACCTGCCTTCAGCTCAGATTATGATCTCAGCATCCTGGGATCTAGCCCCAAGTTGGGCTCCCTGCTCAGCGGGGAGTCTGCTTCTCCCTACCCCTGCTCTTGGGCTCTTGCTCACTCTCTCTCTGCTCTCAAATAAATAAACAAAATCTTAAAAAAAAAAAAAGTGCTTCAACTGAAAAACAGGTGTTGGCTAGCTCTTAGGAATTCTTTCTTTGTCAGCGATTGTTAATGACAAGGAAATTCTCCAATTTGGGAGAAGAAAAACTTAACTATGAAAAAAAGAAAGGATACTAGGAAGACAGATCAAATTCTTTCTAGTTTAGAGAACCACAATATATGAAGAATTTCCATAGCATTTTATCTGAACTTCTTTGCTGAAGCTTTTAACTGAATACATTGTATCATAATTATTACGAACATGTCTTATCTTCTAAACTGGAATTACAGAACCACTGATTTGAATCACTCCAGTTATCAAGCACTTATACAGAAGAACAAAACAGAGTTCCTGTTCTAGGATTAGTGCTGTACTCCAATTCATTGAGTAGAAAATCTGTGTTGGAAATATTCATAGATGTCACATAAACTCAGAGGCTTATGTGTTCTGTTACAGGCTCAGGGTTAGCTACCCTATCTGATTAGTAAAGATGTATGGAGGAGTTTAAGTCCTGTGGGAAGCCTGGCTAGCTAAGATATGAAAAACACAATTCTCCTTGGGAGAGGAGGTTAATTTTAAAGAAAAGAAGGAGTGACCAGAACAATGCCTGACTAGCTAATATATGATAAACACAATCTTCCTTGGTTGAAGCTAGTTGAAAAGCAAAGAAGGAGTGGCCAGAAAACTGGGCCTCTTTTTAGGTTTCTGGACTGAAAACAGCCAGATCCTATTTGTGGCTCACTGCTATCTCCCAGGAGACAGATACTTAGGTTAGGTTAGACATAAATCCTTAATAGTCACCTACTCCTGCCTGCCAGCCACAAACTCGGAAAGTTCTAATCTCACAATGCCCGTAAATGTCACCACCCTAGTTATTGAAACATTGCGTTCCTTTCAGATCTTGAGGCTTTGATAACATGCATAATAAAAATGGAGGTAGAGTTTGGCTCAGGGCCTTTCTCCACTAGTGTGTCTGGTCCCCAGGCCCTCTCCTTTCTCCCTGTGTGTCTGCAGTAATCTTTTAATTCACCGTCTCAGGGTTTGCTGGCCAGACCTGACAAAGTCCAACAAATTTTAGCAAGGTGAAGAAAGACAAGGGAGCAGGGTAGCTATCCTTGTAATGGGAAACAATGTAAGTAAAGGAAGGGAGATAGAAACATCTTTTTAGAGTGGTGTTGAGGAAGCTCACAATAGTAGGCAAGAGTAAAAGATAAAGGTAAAGATGTAGACAGGAACCAGACACTGGAGTAGAATTATATGAAATTCTTATAAGTGATTCCATACTGCTCTATCCATGCCAACACTGGGCATGTGTATTTGATTTTTCCCCCTAATTTAGTAGCTCCCTAAATTACCAGAGCTCCACTCTCCCTGGAAAACACACAAAGCAGAACACGTTTATGCTCCTTCCCCACTACCGGACATTTGATGTGGGATTGAAAGCCTGTTTTCAGTCTCACGATCTCCTTCACTATTTCTCTCAGGGAGCCTAGGGATGCTTGTGAAAATGGAATTTGTTATGGTTTCCTTTCTTATACTAGAATTCTTTGGGTAGGTATGCCCAATGTATCTATTGTTCTGTATATACTACCCATTGTGTCTCACACATATAGTATATATTCAGTAAATATTAATAGATATATACTGTCAATCAGTCAGTCAATCTTGCCTGGTATATACTAAAGTACTCAATAAATATGTTTTAAATATGAGTGAATAATAAGTATATACAAAGTTAATACCATGTAAAAAATGTAAATTATCTTGAGATTAAACTGCTGGAAAAGGATGAGACCACTATATGAGCAGAAATTATTAAATTCTAAGTCACATGTCTGAGATCAGTGGTCTAAAAATTAATAAAAGTAAGATAATAAAGTCCAAGAAATGTATGAGGAAGTAGAAACATAAGATGTATCTTAAAGGATAGGTAAGCAGTGATTTTTAATCACTCTCTATATTATACAGATAAATGGTGGGGTTGGGGTAAGGAAAGTTAGAATATTTTTATGACAAAGGCCCAGGAACAAAAATATACAGAGTTCATATTTGAGGATCCCAAGTTATCTGCCTCATGTTCTCCATCTTTAATAGAGAAGTCACCAATCTGGTAGATTTACTCCATTCCACTGTTCTCCATGGCCAAAGATTCAAAGGCTTGGAAATTACATAGCTTTTCCCCTGCCACAAATCTGCTAAAAGTGTCATCAATTATTTTCACCCAGGGCAACAACACAGTAACTGTTCTATGGTTCAGCTGAGATTGATAATATGCCTCACAGATCTGGAGATGAAGACTTTAGACCAATGATTTATAGATGTAGATTCATGTGCATTTTTTCCAGTATCCCACAATAATGCATTTACTATGCAGTTAGTCTTTTGATGTGAACTGTCAGAAGATATATTGGACAATACATCAGACTGAGCAGAGCAACAAGCCTTTTGCTAAACATGAAATCATGATCCAATTTCTGCAATAAAAAGTGATTCAGAGATTCTCTGCAGCATTCCATATTTGGAAAGGTACCTGAATGAAAGGAGATTATATGTAATAGAAGCAACAGTGAAGGATTACTCATAAGCATAAGTTTGTGGAGAATAATGGAACATCTTTAAGTACGGTAGTTAAATTAAAACAACAATCCAAAAAAATCAAAAGACTAGACTGGAACAACAGATATAAACTTGAAGATACAGTTCATTAGAAGGTCTATAAAACCAAATCTCTAACTCTACTATCAGGAGAGAAAAAGAAAGACATACACTATTTTAGAACAATTTACCTATCTATCTATCTATCTACTATCTATCTATGTATCTCTCTATCATTTGTCTATCTATCTGTTATTTATCTACCCATCATCTACAATTTTAACTTCTTGCTTTCTTGTATTGCTTTACTTCTAAAAGATGCCAGCCTACATAATTCCTAGAGTAAAAATTTTTGCTGTGATGTTAAAAATTGCCTTATTGGTTCTATTTATTTTATATCCACTCTAGGTTTTAGTAAAAAAAAAATATGCAGATTATTTTATTATACTTCAAACCAGTATAGCTATGCTTTTCCACATTTTACTGAAGAATAATATATATATATATATACACATATGTATATATATTATATAGAAATGCATATTTCATAAACTACTCATAGCCATATAATGAACCTGGACAGAAATCACAAAATGGTCCAAAGTATTCTCTAATGAGTATGTCTTAATTATTCAAAAGATCAAAACACCCAGTCTTCTATATCATCTATGATAGTAAAGTCTATATAAGACTCCTAAAAATACTGAAAATGCACTGAGCTTTCAGAATACTTCATCTCACAACTGCCTTCACTAAATTTATTATTCTTTGAAGTTGCTGCAACAAAATAAGTGAAATCTCTCTCTGTTGTTAAATTTAAAAAAATCATAGAACTATATCCCCAATTGTATTACTTACATATTTCTGCATAACAATATTACCACGAACTTTGAAGCTAAAAATGATGTAGATCTATTACTTCACAGTATCTGTGGGTCAGGAATATAGGCAAGATCTAGCTCGGTCCCCTACAAGCCTGCAATCTAAGTGTCAGACATGACTGGGTTTCATCTGGGAAAAGATCTACTTTCAAGCTTTCAGTTATTGGCAGCTTTTAGTTTCTTGTGGACTACCAGACTAAGGGTCTCATTTTTTTTTTTTTTTTTTTGGCTGTCAGCCTAAGGCTGTTCTTAGTTCCTTTGCTGTGTGGTCCTGTTCATATGGCATCTTACAACATGGCAACTTGTTTCTTGAAAGCCAGAGAAGAAAGTCTCTTAGCAAGATGGTCATTTCAATCTCATGAAACATAACAATGCACATTCTATCACCTTTGACATATTCCTTTGGTTAAAAACAAACTGTAGTGTTTTTAATTCAGATAAATTAAAAACTTAAACAAAAAGGCCCACAATCAATCCCCCAAATATGCTTACTGACATTACTTGGGATAGACTAAATCCATACTGTGATAACTAACAGTTGCCAAAATATCAGTGGCTTAAAACAAAAGTATTTATTTTTCACTTACACCAAATGTTTCTTACAGGTCAATCAGGAACCTAATCAGAGTTAAAATCTGTTTGACAGCCACACAATATCTACACGCATCTGCCCAATTTGCAGAAATATAGATATGAAAAATAATCTTTCAAATAAGGTATTATTTGTGAATAACTTTATTGAGAAATAAATCTCATACAAACATTAAACTTCACTTTACATTTTTCAAATGAGTCAACTTACAAATGATTTTGAGGAACTTGCCTACTGAATAGAATTACTCATATACATAACAAACAATAATCTTTGATACCAGAATTAAGTCATAAAAATTTCCTGAAATCTCTAATAAAGATAGACATGGAATACATTCATTAATTTTATTATTTTTTAAAATTTTATTATGTTATGTTAGTCACCATACAATACATCATTAGTTTTTGATGTGGTGATCCACAATCCATTGTTTTCATATAACACCCAGTGCTCCATGCAGTACGTTCCCTCCTTAATACCCATCACCGGGCTAACCCATTCCCCCTCCCCCCTCCCCTCTAAAACCTTGTTTGTTTCTCAGAATCCCTAGTCTCTCATGGTTCATTTCTCCCTCCAATTCCACCCCCTCATTTTTCCCTTCCTTCTCCTAATGTCCTCCATACTATTCCTTATGTTCCACAAATAAGTGAAACCATATGATAATTGACTTTCTCTGCTTGACTTATTTCACTTAGCATATTCTCCTCCAGTCCGATCCATGTTGATGGAAAAGTTGGGTATTCATCCTTTCTGATGGCTGAGTAATATTCCATTGTTTATATGGAGCACATCCTCTTTATCCATTCATCTGTTGAAGGGCATCTTGGCTCTTTCCACAGTTTGGCTATTGCGGACATTACTGTTATGAACATTGGGGTGCGTATGGCCCTTCTTTTCACTACATCTGTGTTTTGGGTGTAAATACCCAGTAGTGCAATTGCTGGTTCATAGGGTAGCTCTATTTTTAAATTTTTAAGGCACCTCCACACTGTTTTCCAAAGTGGCTCTACCAACTTGCATTCCCACCAACAGTGTAAAAGGGTTCCCCTTTCTCCACAACCTCTCCAACATTTGTTGTTTCTTTCCCTGTCCATTTTTGCCATTCTAATTGGTGTAAGGTGGGATCTCAATGTGGTTTTGATTTGAATTTCCCTGATGCCTAATGATGATGAACAATTTTTTCATGTGTCTGTTAGCCATTTGTATGTCTTCTTCAGAGAAGTGTCTTTTCATATCTTCTGCCCACTTTTTGACTTGATTATTTGTTTTTTGGGTGTTGAGTTTGAGAAGTTCTGTATAGATCTTGGATACCAGCCCTTTATCTGTAGTGTCATTTGCAAATATCTTCTCCCATTCTGTGGGTTGCCTCTTTGTTTTGTTGACTGTTTCCTTTGCTGTGCAGAAGTTTTTATCTTGATGAAGTCCCAAAAGTTCATTTTTGCTTTTGTTTCACTAGCTTTTGGAGATGTATCTTGAAAGAAGTTGCTGTGGCCGACGCCAAAGAGGTTACTGCCTATGTTCTCCTCCAGGGTTTTGATGGATTCCTGTCTCACAATGAGGTCTTTCATCCACTTTTAGTTTATCTTTGTGAATGGTGTTAGAGAATGGTCAAGTTTCATTCTTCTGCATGTGGCTGTCCAATGCTCCCAGCACCATTTATTGAAGAGACTGTCTTTTTTCCATTGCATGTTTTTTCCTGCTTTGTCAAAGATTATTTGACCATAGAGTTGAGGGTCCATATCTGGGTTCTCTATTCTGTTCCATTGGTCTATATGTCTGTTTTTGTGCCAGTACCATGCTGTCTTGGTGATCACAGCTTTGTAATATAGCTTGAAATCGGGCAACGTGATACCCCCAGCTTTGTTTTTCTTTTTCAACATTTCCTTGGCGATTTGGGGTCTTTTCTGATTCCATACAAATTTTAGGATTGTTTGTTCCAGCACTTTGAAAAATGTCATTGGAATTTTGATCGGGATGGCATTGAAGGTATAGATTGCTCTGGGTAGCATAGACATTTTAACAATGTTTATTCTTCTGATCCATGAGCATAGAATTTTTTTTCCATTTTTTTGTGTCTTCTTCAGTTTCTTTCATGAGTGTTCTGTAGTTCCTAGAGTATAGATCCTTTACCTCTTTGGTTAGGTTTATTCCGAGGTATCTTATGGTTTTTGGTGCTATTGTAAATGGAATCGTTTCTCTAATTTCTTCTTTCTACAGTTGCGCTGTTAGTGTATAAGAAAGCAACTGATTTCTGTGCATCGATTTTGTATCCTGCCACATTACTGAATTGCTGTATGAGTTCTAGTAATTTGGGGGTGGAGTCTTTTGGGTTTTCCACATAAAGTATCATGTCGTCTGCGAAAAGAGAGAGTTTGACTTCTTCTTTGCCAATTTGAATATCTTTTCTTTCTTTTTGTTGTCTGATAGCTGCCAGTACTATGTTGAACAATAGTAGCGAGAGCGGGCATCCTTGACGTGTTCCTGATCTTAAGGGAAAGGCTCTCAGCTTTTCCCCAGTGAGGATGATATTTGCTGTGGGTTTTTCATAGAAGGATTTTATGAACTTGAGGAATGTTCCCTCCATCCCTATGCTCTGAAGAGTTTTAATCAGGAAAGGATGTTGTATTTTGTCAAGTACTTTTTCTGCATCAATTGAGAGGACCATATGGTTCTTCTCCTTCTTCTTATTAATGTGTTCTATCACACTGATTGATTTGCGAATGTTGAACCACCCTTGCATCCCGGGGATAAAATCCCACTTGGTCATGGTGGATGATCCTTTTAATGTATTGTTGGATCCTATTAGCTAGGATTTTGTTGAGGATTTTGGAATCCATATTCATCAGGGATATCAGTCTGAAATTCTCCTTTTTGATGGGGTCTTTGCCTGGTTTGGGAATTAAGGTAATGCTAGCCTCATAGAATGAGTTTGGAAGTTTTCCTTCTGTTTCTATTTTTTGAAACAGCTTCAGTAGAATAGGTATTATTTCTTCTTTGAATGTTTAGTAGAATTCCCCAGGGAATCCATCAGGCCCTGGACTCTTGTTTTTTGGGAAGTTTTTGATCACTGCTTCAATCTTGTTACTGGTTATTGGCCTATTCAGGTTGTCAATTACTTCCTGTTTCAGTCTTGGCAGCTTATAGGTTTCCAGGAAGGCCTCCATTTCATCCAGACTGCTCCGTTTATTGGCATATAGTTGTTGATAGTAATTTCTAATAACTGTTTCCATTTCCTTGGTGTTAGTCATGATTGCTCCCCTTTCATTCATAATTTTATTAATTTGGGTCCTTTCTCTTTTCTTTTGGATAAGTCTGGACAGTGGCTTATCAATCTTATTAATTCTTTCAAAGAACCACTTCTAGTTTTGTTGATCTGATCTACTGTGTTTCTGGTTTCTAATTCATTGATTTCTGCTCTAATTTTAATTATTTCTCTTCTAATGCGTGGCTTAGGCATCGTTTCTTGCTTTCTCTCTAGTTCTTTAAGGTGTAGAGTTAGTTGGTGAATTCAGGATTTTTCTATTTTTTTGAGTGAGGCTTGGATGGCTATGTATTTCCCCCTTAGGACTGCCTTTGCAGTATCCCATAGGTTTTGGACCGATTGTTTTCATTCTCATTGATTTCCATGAATTGTTTAAGTTCTTCTTTGATTTCCTGGTTGACCCAAACACTCTTGAGCAGAGTGGTCTTTAGCTTCCAAGTGTTTGAATTTCTGCCAAATTTTTTCTTGTGATTGAGTTCCAGTTTTAAAGCATTGTGGTCTGAGAATATGCAGGGAATAATCTCAATCTTCTGGTATTGGTTGAGACCATATTTGTGACCCAGTATGTGGTCTATTCTGGAGAAAGTTCCATGTGCGCTCGAGAAGAATGAGTAATCTGTTGTTTTAGGGTGGAATGTTCTGTAAATATCTATGAGGTCCATCTGATCCAGTGTATCATTCAAAGCTCTTGTTTCCTTGTTGATTTTCTGCTTAGATGATCTGTCCATTGCTGAGAGTGGGTATTGAGGTCTCCTACAGTTAATGTATTATTATCAATATGACTCTTTATTTTGGTTAACCGTTGGCTTATGTAGACGGCTGCTCCCATGTTGGGGGCATAGATATTTACAATTGTTAGATCTTCTTGTTGGATAGACCCTTTAAGAATGATATAGTGTTCTTCTGTGTCTCTAATTACAGACTTTAGTTTAAAATCTAATTTGTCTGATATAAGAATTGCTACCCCAGCTTTCTTTTGAGGTCCGCTGGCATGGAAGATGGATCGCCATCCCTTCACTTTCAGTCTGTATGTATCTTTGGGTTCAAAATGAGTCTCTTGTAGGCAGCATATGGATGGGTCCTGTCTTTTTATCCAATCTGCAACCCTGTGCCGTTTTATGGGAGCATTTAGGCCATTCACGTTGAGAGTGATTATTGAAAGATATGAATTAATTGTCATCATGTTGCCTGTGAAGACGTTGTTTTTATAGATTGTCCCTGTAAATTTCTGTTGTATATCACTCTTGGGGTCTTTCTCCTTTTATAGAACCCCCCTTAATATTTCTTGCAGGGCCGGCTTAGTGGTCACATATTCTTTCAGTTTCTGCCGGTTGTGGAAGCTCTGCATCTCTCCATCCATTCTAAATGACAGCCTTGCCGGATAAAGTATTCTTGGCTGCATGTTCTTCTCATTTAGTACCCTGAATATGCCTTGCCAGCCCCTTCTGGCTTGCCAGGTCTCTGTGGATAGGTCTGAAGTTATTCTGATGTTCCTCCCTCTGTACATAAGGAATCTCTTCCCCCGAACTGCCCTTAAGATGGTTTCCTTGGTTCTAAGATTTGCAAGTTTTACTATTGCATGCTGGGGTGTTGGTCTGTTTTCCTTGATCTTGAGAGGGGTCCTCTCTGCCTCTAGGATGCGAATGTTTGTTTCATTCCCCAGATTAGGGAAGTTCTCAGCTACGATTTGCTCAAATACATCTTCTAGTCCTCTCTCTCAACTCCCTCCGGGATTCCAATAATTCTGACATTGGAACGCTTCATGGTGTCACTTATTTCTCTGATTCTATTTTCATGGATTCTGAGTTGTTTTTCCCTGGCCTCCTCTTTTCCCTTTTTATCTATTATATTGTCTTCCAGGTCGCTTATTAGTTCTTCTGCCTCACTTACCCTAGCTGTTAGATTATCTAGATTGGATTGGATCTCACTGATAGCATTTTAAAGTTCTGCCAATTCAGCTTTCATTTCTGCCCTTAGAGACTCTATGTTGCCATTAATTGATTTCTCCATTCTAGCCATTGTCTTCACAATAGCTGGCCTGAATTGCACCTCTGACTTCTTGGTTATATCTGTATCCATTTGTAAATCGGCAGCATAAGTCATAATCTCTGAGTCTTTTCTATTTTGGGGGTTCCTCCTCCTAGTCATTCTGTTGAGGGGTGTTTGAGGGAATGTATAGAGTCCAAATTATTGACCAGAACCCAAGCAAGATGCACCTGTTTTCTTGGGACCTTAGGGTTGCTGGCCTCTTGTTTTCCCAGCCTGTCTTCTGGGGGAGGGGCCTGCCACGCTGTTACCCAGGCAACCCTGTTTGGGCAGAGTTGCCCTGCCCCCCTGTGGTGGGGGATGGGCTCAGCGGGAATCAGTTTTTGGGGCTTTTGTTCTCTGGTGGCTTTCCCTGGCAGCTTTCCGCATCTGTTCCGCAAGTGAGAGCAGAAGAGACCGTTTCCAACCCTCTGCCTCAGAGCAGAGAGACCGCAGTCCGTTCTTCAGTGAGCTCTCCAGGCCACACCATCTCCGTTTCTGTCCGTGCTGCTATAAACTGCAGTGTCCTGGGTTGTTCCTGCCTTATTAATTAGTCATGGCACCATTTTTGTCTTGGCCAAAGTAATTGAAGTTTACAACCTAATCCTCACCACAACATCATGTGATGACCAAGGTTAAAGACTTGGCAGCTTTATACAAAATGTGTAAGCTAGAGAGATTAAAACAAACAAAATGGGTAAAGCTATGGGACTGGAAGAATACTAAAGGGAGTCACTGAACTCCGAGGAGAAATTAGAAGTCATTTCAAGGAAGCTAATTCGGTAAAGAGGATAATGAGAAGTGTCCATAATGGTGGCATAATTAAATGGGAAACTTGTAAAGATAAATGAAGCTTCCATGAGAGCATTAAGTGGTGGTTGTCAAAGTGTCGTCCTCAGAACAAAGCCATCAGCATCACCTAGGAACACGGTAGAAATGCAAATTCTCAGGCCCTACCTCAGACTTACTGAAACATAAACTCTGGAGTGGGACCCAGCCATCTGTGTTTCTGATGATTCTGATGTATTCTGAAGTTTGAGACCCACTGGTAGAGAGTCTTGGAAACAAAGAGAGGAAAAGAGAAAGAGGGAATGAATGGTTCACATGTTGAATGCTACTGAGAACTTGAGTAAAATGAAGATATGACAGTGTCATAGAGCATAGAAGTCTGTTCTTGCATAACAGCATAGAGACTGTTATGCAAGGGACACAGATGCATACACACTAGTCCCTATGATGTATTTATTAGGGAAAGTATAGAAGCAATAGAGTCAGTAGAATGCACAAGTTCCCTTCTATTCATTGCACCATGAGATTAATACTGGAATGGTTGGACAAAACATGAGAAGTGCTACATGAGAAGAGCACTCTCCCTATGGTGCTGCATATATTTATAGGACAGATGAGAAAATTCAGGGAACTGTGGTCAACCATGCAGTAATGGAAGCTTCCTGGCCAAGGATATGGCCTTATAAGGCAGTAACCTAGGTAGGAGAGATCACATACTAATTCCAACTAGTATGAGCTGGAGAGACACCTTATGTTCTTTTGATGAGTTTATTCAGTGCTGCTGAACCAACTGTCTGCCAAGCCACCTAAAAGGGGAAGAGAAAGGGCAACTAGACCATGCACCAAGGCAACCCAAAAGACAAGAAATAAGTATCTACTCTGTGACCTTAAAAGCAGCACATTCAGACAAAGTTCCACTACATCAGAAGGAAGTAAAAGTGTTGGTTCAAAAAGATGCAGGGCAGGATTTTTTTTTTTTTTAAATATGGGAAATACTACCATGTTGGTGTGCTGGAGAGAATAATTAAGTGGAGAAGGAACACTGGTAATGCAGAATTGAGAGGGTCACTCAAGTTAGCTAAGATGCTTGAGTTGGTGGGCAGAGACGGAATCTAGAGAACATGTGCAGGAATTGTCATGCAGGTTGAAGTAGGAGAGGAGAAAAAGAAGCGTCTGGATTTTAGTGTTTTATAGGCATTTATTCCTAACTGCTAACTTGATAATCTCAAGGCCTGGATAATTCTCCTAAGGATTAATGGGCCGATGATACAAGTAGTGTTAATGGCTCTTTCTGGACCATTGCTTGGCTATTTAAGTCACCAAGTTTTCTGTCTATGGAGAGACAGAAAAGCACCACTGGGTCTCAGGGTATAATCACAATAAGCTGATGCGACACCAGCTGCCACACCCTTGGGAACTGTGTCCAGGGTTCAGTGTGTTTACAGTGGTCCCCTTCCAGTTCTCTACATTATTATGCAAAGACCACCAATGCAGTGACCAAGATCAGAGTCCATCCACATCCATGTGCTTGAAAGTAAGGCCTGTTTCTTGACTCTTAGACCAGTAATCTCCAATAAAGGAAAAGAGTCACATTCCCTATTAGACAATGATCACCCTACAGGGCATGAGACACTTCTTCAGGTCAAAATGCCAGAACAAAAGTTTCTTTCTTTCCCTCTCAACATTTCTTCCTTCTCCTTTCTCCCACTTATATGGAGATGGTAAACAAAAAGGAAATGACAAACTGTGATACTAAGAAAATGTGAAATTTCGTATGGAAGACTTACCTTTTAGAATATCTTGGAGTTAGACTCAGAGCTTATATGGTGACCGAGTTAGAAATGCCTAAAAAGATAGAGAATATAAAAGTATAAAATAATGTACTATAATCTTAGCTCTTATTATCCCTGGATAATAATAAGGGCAAAAATGTTGGGGATGTATACTTGATCTTTAGAGAAAAATATTCCATTTTCTTTTCCCAATAAACTGAAACCCTCCATAAGACAATGTTAAGCAAATGAATTTTTAAGTGTTTTTTTGCAGTGTTTCATGTATGCTGTGGCCTGTTTTATAGTGATTTATTGAATGTGATAAGTGAAAATAAGCCATAACACAGTTTGCCTGACAGAACCATCTTACCAACAATTACAAATCACGTGTAACCACTTGGAACATAACACACTGTATTCTGAGAGAAATACAACTGTACAGGACATTACCCTCTCTGATTATATAATATTTATAGAAAATCAACAGCACCTGGAGCATGAAATAAAGTCCCTTATTATTTTGTATTGCAACACTCTAAAGGCAGAAACACAAGCTGAAATGCTCAGTTCTTTGATATTGACGTCAGGCTCTCTGTGAAAGTTCAATGACCTGAGGAATTAACAATGACGACTGATGGCCTATTATAGTTCAAAATAGACTTTTTGGGTGCCTGGGTGGCTCAGTTGGTTAAGCGACTGCCTTCGGCTCAGGTCATGATCCTGGAGTCCTGGAATCGAGTCCCGCATCGGGCTCCCTGCTCAGCGGGGAGTCTGCTTCTCCCTCTGACCCTCTTCCCTCTCACGCTATCTCTCATTCTCTCTCTCTCAAATAAATAAATAAAATCTTTAAAAAAATAGACTTTTTGCTCAAATAAAGAGTTAAATTTTTCCACAGCATCTGCCACGGATTGTTAAGAAGAGCATTTCTCTCATTTGACTTTGCTAATCATAGAACTATGCTGACCAACCTACCATAAATTCAAGTTGACTATTTTCAACTGGGTTCCCAAAGCTACCTGACAATCATATTATTCATTTCTAGATGATAAATTAGTCCATTCCCTATAACTCAAATTCCAAATCTTCTCTCATCTTCTCAAATCCTCTTGCCTAACTTTCTCATTCACTCTAGATCTTCAGGTATCTCTGCCTTTTTGTTTATTGAAGACTTTTTTTTAAAGTGTACTCTTTAATCCCCATCCACTATTTCGCCCATTCCCCCAACCACCTCCCCTTTGGTAAGCATTAGTTTGTTCTCCATAGTTAAGAGTCTGTTTCTTGGTTTATCTCTCTCTCTCCTGTTTTATTTTTCCTTTGCTCATCTGTTTGCTGAAGACATTAATATCAAGACTATTAAGCTGAAGCTCTCACTTCACTCATTACTTATCTATTCATTAAGTATTCTTTGCTTGTGTCTCAAAAAAAGTGATCTATTTTTCCAATGAATTCCTATGGCTTCTTTTTTTTTCACTGATATGGTACTTATTATATTCTTATTGTGTTACAGTGATTATATATATGGTTATATCTTCTTTCATATTATAGACTTCTTGTGTACAGAAGCCATACCTAATACAAATGAGTATCTCCCACAGAGCCAAGCTTTTTACACTAACAATTCTCAATTAATATTTGATAAATAAATATATTAAGGAAGAAATAACAATTCCCTAGCTTCCATCTACTTGATCTTTACTTCAAAATAAAAACAATGTAAAGGTATTCTATAAACTGTGCAGTTTATTTTTATGTTTTTAATTTAAAATCAATTAATTAACATATAGTGTATTATTAGTTTCAGAGGTACAGTTCAGTGATTCATCAGTTGCATATAACACCCAGTGCTCATTACATCAAGTGCCCTCCTTAATGCCATCACCCAGCTATCCCATCCCACCACCCACCTCCCCTCCAGCAACCCTCAGTTTGTCTCCTAGAATTAAGAGTCTCTTATGATTTGCCTCCCTCTCTGTTTTTGTCTTAGTCATTTTTCCTTCCCTTCATCTCTTCATCTGTTTTGTTTCTTAAATTCCACATATCAGTGAAATCATATGATAATTGTCTTTCTCTGACTTATTTCGCTTAGCATAATACCCTTTAGTTCTATCCATGCTGTTGCGAATGGTAAGATTTCATATTTTTTGATGGCTGAGTAATATTCCATTGTACAGGTGTGTGTGTGTGTGTGTGTGTGTGTGTGTGTGTGTGTGTGTGTGTGTATGCCTCTTCTTATCCATTCATCTGTCGATGAACCATCTGGGCTCATAGTTTGGCTATTGTGGACATTGCTGCTATAAACATTGGGGTGCAGGTGCCCCCTGGAATCACTATGTTTGTATCATCTGGATAAATACCTAGTAGTGCAATTGCTGGGTCGTAGGTTAGCCCTATTTTTAACTTTTTGAGGAACCACCATATTGTCTTCCAGAGTGGCTGTACCAGTTTGCATTCCCACCAACAGTGTAGGAGGGTTCCCCTTTCTTTGCATCCTTGCCAACATCTGCTGTTTCCTGACTTCTTAATTTTAGCCATTCTGAGAGTTGTGAGGTGGTATCTCACTGTGGTTTTGATTTGTATTTTTCTGATGCTGAGTGATGTTGAGCAATTTTTGTGGGTGTCTATTAGCCATTTGTATGTCTTCTTTGGAGAAATGTTGACTCATGTCTTCTGCCCATTTCTTTTTTTTTTAAGATTTTATTTATTTGAGAGAGAGAAAGAGAGAACATGCAAGTGAGAGAGCACAAGCAGGAGGAGAGGCAGAGGGAGAGGGAGAAGCAGATTCCCCGCTGAGCAGGGAGCCTGATGTGGGGCTCTATTTCAGGACCCTGAGATCACCACCTGCGCCGAAGACAGCCACTTAACCGACTAAGCCAC
Source organism: Callorhinus ursinus (assembly GCF_003265705.2). Classification (NCBI taxonomy): domain Eukaryota; kingdom Metazoa; phylum Chordata; class Mammalia; order Carnivora; family Otariidae; genus Callorhinus; species Callorhinus ursinus. The sequence continues at coordinate 94,160,130 of NW_027397066.1, read as the reverse complement.
CCAGGCAGCCATTCTGCCCATTTCTTGATGGGATTTTTTGGTTTTTGTGTTGAGTTTGATAAGTTTTTTATAGGTTTTGGATACTAGTATTTTATCTGATAAGACATTCGCAAATATCTTCTCCCATTCTGTCAGATGTCTTTTAGTTTTGTCTACTATTTCCTTTGCTGTGCAGAAGCTTTTTATCTTGATGTGGTCCCAATAGTTCATTTTTGCTTTTGTTTCCTTTGCCTTTGAAGACGTGTTTAGCAAAAATTTGCTGTGGCCAAGGTCAAAGAGGTTGCAGCCTGTGTTCTCTACGATTCTGATGGATTACTGTCTCACATTTAGGTCTTTCATCCATTTTGAGTTTATCTTTGTGTATGGTTTAAGAAAATGGTCCAGTTTCATTCTTCTGCATGTGGCTGTCCAGTTTTTCCAACACCATTTGTTGAAGAGACTTTTTTCCATGGAATATTCTTTCCTGCTTTGTCAAATATTAGCTAACCAAGAGTTGAGGGTCCACTTCTGGGTTCTCTGTTCTGTGTCATTGACCTATGTCTGTTTTTGTGCCAGTACCATATTGTCTTGATGATTACAGCTTTGTAATGGAGCTTGAAGTCCAGGATTGTGATGCCAGCAGTTGTGGTTTTCAACATTCCTTTGGCTATTCGGGGTCTGTTCTGGTTCCATACAAATTTTAGGATTATTTGTTCCAGCTCTGTGAAAAATGCTGATTGTATTTTAATAGGGATTGCATTGAATGTGTAGATTGCTTTGTGTAGCATAGACATTTTAATAATATTTGTTCTTCCCATCCATGAGCATGGAATCTTTTTCCATTTCTTTGAGTCTTCCTCAGTTTCTTTCATAAGTGTTCTATAGTTTTCTGAGTACAGATCCTTTATCTCTTTGGTTAGGCTTATTCCTAGGCATCTTATGGGTTTTGGTGCAACTGTAAATGGGATTGATTCTTTGATTTCTCTTTCTTCTGTATCATTGCTACTATATAGAAATGCAACTCACTTCTGCGCATTGATTTTATAGCCTGCCACTTCGCTGAATTCCTGCATGAGTTCTAGCAATTTTTGAGTGGAGTCCTTTGGGTTTTCAACATAGAGCATCATGTCATCTGCGAAGAGTGAAAGTTTGACTTCTTCTTTGCTGATCTAGATGCCTTTTATTTCTTTTTGTTGTCTGATTGCTGAGGTTAGGACTTGCAGTACTATGTTGAACAACAGTGGTGACAGTGGACATCCCTGTCATGTTCCTGACCTTAGGGGAAAAGCTCTCAGTTTTTCCCTGCTGAGGATGATATTCACTATGGGTTTTTCATATATGGCTTTTATGACATTGAGGTATGTTCCCTCTATCCCTACACTGCAGAGAGGTTTAATCAAGAAAGGATGCTGTAGGGCACCTGGGTGGCTCAGTCGGTTAAGCGACTGCCTTCGGCTCAGGTCATGATCCTGGAGTCCCGGGATCGAGTCCCACATTGGGCTCCCTGCTCGACAGAGAGTCTGCTTCTCCCTCTGACCCTCTTCCCTCTCGTGCTCTCTATCTCTCATTCTCTCTCTCAAATAAATAAATAAAATCTTTAAAAAAAAAAAGGATGCTGTATTTTATCAAATGCTTTTTTGGCATCTATTGAGAAGATCATATAGTTCTTGTCTTTTCTTTTATTAATGGTGTGTATCACATTGATTGATTTGCAGATGCTGAACCACCCTTGCAGCCCAGGAATAAATCCCACTTGGTCATGGTGAATAATCCTTTTAATGTACTGTTAGATCCTATTGGCTAGTATCTTGGTAAGAATTTCTGCATCCATATTCGTCAGGGATACTGGTCTGTAATTCTCCTTTTTGGTGGGGTCTTTGGTTTTGGGATCAAGGTAAGGTTGGCCTCATAAAATGAGTTTGGAAGTTTTCCTTCCATTTCTATTTTTTGAAATAGCTTCAGAAGAATAGGTATTAATTCTTCTTTAAATGTTTGATAGAATTCTGCTGGGAGGCCATCTGGTCCTGGCCTATTGTTTGTGGATCTTTGACTACTGCTTCAATTTCTTTGCTGGTTATGGGTCTGTTCATGTTTTCTGTTTCTTCCTGTTTCAGTTTTGGTAGTTCATGTTTCTAGGAATGCATCCATTTCTTCCACACTGCCTAATTTGTTGGCATATAGTTGCTCATAATGTGCTTATAATTGTTTGCATTTCTTTGGTGTTGGCTGTGATCTCTCCTCTTTCATTTTTTATTTTATTTATTTGGGTCCTTTCTCTTTTCTTTTTGATAAGTCTAGCTAAGGGTCTATTGATCTTATTAATTCTTTCAAAGAATCAGCTAGTTTCATGGATCTGTTCTACTGTTCTTTGATCTTTACTTCATTGATTTCTGCTCTAATCTTTATTACTTCTCTTCTGATGGATTTGTCGGAGAAAGACAAATACCATATAATTTAACTAACAAGTGGAATTTAAGAAACACAACAGATGAACATAGGGGAAGAGGAGGAAAAATAAAATATGATGAAAACAGACAGGGAGGCAAACCATAAGAGACTTAACTACAGGAAACAAACTGAGGGTTTCTGGAGGGGAGGTGAGTGGAGGGATGGAGTAATTGGGTGATGGGTACATCATTACTTGATGTAATGAGCAGTGGGTGTTATATGCAAGTGACGAATCACTAAATTCTACCCTGAAACTAATAATACTAATAATACAGCATATGTTAACTAAATTGAATTTAAATTTAAAAAAAGAAAGAAAAAGAAATTCCTCTCAGTCCCACCTCTCACTCCTAACACTGCTACCTGCTTTGTTAATGTGCAATCACAGCTCCTCACCTTAGGCCTCCCTGCCTCTCTCTTGTTTCAGGATACAAGACCTCTCTGATGCTCTGGTGAGGGTTTTCAATTGAAACCTTCTCAAAGCAGCCTACAAGTAAAATGGAGTTCATGCCTAAGGTGCCACCCTGCCAGTGGAGAAAGGAGGCAATTTATTCCCTGGGCAGAGAACACTGAGAATCATTTCCTATGATTCCTTATAAGGTTCCAGAGGATCTAGCCTTAGTGCCTGAATCAGTGACCATTTAGTAATGCACTCTTGTTTTAGCTTTGCCGTCCTCCTTGTTTTACTACCTCGTACTGCTTTCCTATTTCCTGAGATTATATTTCCAAACTAACCTTCTGTACTCAATCCTTTGTCTCATTCAAGAAAACCTAGCCTAAGAAACAATAATATACAAAAATGTAAGGGTACATATAAAAAATATATAAGGGTATATATCTTTTACCCCTGCAATTCCATTTTTGGAATTTCTCCAAAGGTGAAAAAGAAGGTATGAGGCAGACACAAAAGATTTATATACAACTTTAAAACATATTCCTTAAATGTCCAATTTTCAGATTGCTACAGCCTCAGTTTTTGCATTAGAGATTGTCTTTTGGGTCAATATAGCTCTTTCTTTTAGACAGCCCTCAGTTTGTTTATGTCATTAGGAAATCTATAACCAAGTTTTGGGGCACCTGGGTGGCTCAGTCGTTAAGCTTCTGCCATCGGCTCAGGTCATGATCCCAGGGTCCTGGGATCAAACCCTGCATCGGGCTCCCTGCTCCACAGGAAGCCTGCTTCTCCCTCTCCCACAGCCCCTGCTTGTGTTCCCTCTCTCACTGTGTCTCTCTTTGCCAATAAATAAATAAAATCTTTAAAACAAAAAAAACAATAACCAAGTTTTGACATTGTTATTAAACAGATGTCTAAATACCATAAGATATGGCTGAAGGCCATTGTCTGTGATGCTTATAATGACAGCCAAAACTTTAAGTAAATTTGTACTCTGTATTTCTTTGTTTATGGGCATGTATTAGTTTCACTAGAAAAAAAAGTAAAATCAGCCTTTTTAATTTATGATTAATTTAAGGTTCTGTGGAAACTTCCCAGATCCTAAGAAGAGAATGTGGTATGTGTAGTAATTTTATCATTGTTTTATAATTCCTCAAAATTAAAATAGCATAGTACAACAAATATCTTCACAAACTGGAGTTGATATACATTAATCTTTATCTTCAGAAAATAAAATGCGGTATTACTAGGAATTATTTTATTTTATTTCATACACGAAACATGGGTAAAGAAAGTTGATGCTTAATTATTCTTTAAGGTATCACAAGGATGCCAAGAATCCCTTTAAAGCTTAAAAATCTGAAATAAGATCATTTACATTAGCAAATTGTTTCTCCCCAGATACTTGCAATATAAAAAAAATAGAATAAAGAGGTCTAGAAGTAAAGATTTTTAAGGTAATTTACCTAGAATAATCAATTTTAAAAGTTTCCTTAAAGTCAGCTTTCCAGAGAGTTGACCAGTTTTTTTTTTTTTGTTAAATGCAGATAATAAACCGTCTCTGTAAGTTTCAGTGAAATTCAAATTTTAGTTAGTTTGTTATTCTTTGGCCCTATTTATTTTCTTCATTATGAGGAAGGTTGAATATTTTTAATAATTTTTTGATATTAAGTTATTTTGTCAATTGTCTTTTATGTCCATTGCATAATTTTTCCATTGGGTCTTACTTTCTTTTTGGTTTTTAAGAGTTAATTTTATACTAAGAAAATTACTAATTTCAAAATATAATTTAAAAAATTTGGTTATTTCATTAATGAGTTAATTGCATCTTGGGGACATGCTCATTTTATATTTGTATAGGTCAACTTTTTAACTTTTTGAAAATTATACATCAATACATCTTTCTTGTCAAGTGAATGACAAATAATTTTTCTAATTTTTCAGTTGTTTTTTAACTTTTTAAGGATTTCTTTACATTATATAATTTTAAATATTTAATATAACTTGCTGCTTATATCTTATCTTTTTGAACTTGGGATTTTTGGACATGCTTACAAATTATTCTACTTCCTGGAAAAATTATTAAAAATAAAACTAGCACTGGGCACCTGGGTGGCTCAGTCGTTAAGCATCTGCCTTCAGCTCAGGTCATGATCCCGGGATCCTGGGGTCGAGTCCCACATTGGGCTCCCTCCTTGGCAGGAAGCCTGCTCTCCCTCTCCCACTCCTGCTGCTTGTGTTCCTGCTCTCTCTATCTCTGTCTCTGTCAAATAAATAAATAAAATCTTTAAAAAATAAATAAATAAAACTAGCATTTTACTGGCAGAGGCTGGGAAGATGGCAGAATAGGAGGATGCTAAGCTCACCTCACCCCATGAATACAACTAGATAATACTCACATCATCGTAAATAACCCAGAAAATGACCTGAAGACTAGCAGAACAAACTCCACTAACTCAAACTAAAGGTAGAGAAGAGGCCATATAGATGAGGGTAGGAATAGACCTCAGGCCATCTACGGGAGGGAGGGAGCCAAGGGTGTGGAGAGGGGAGAAAAATAGACCCTCACACCAGGGATCCCACACAGGGAAGATGAATACCCTTAACATTTGGCTTTGAAAATGAGAGGGGCTGAATTTCGTGAATTCTTATAACCTGTGGGACATAAAGCTTGGAATTTTAAAAATCAGTGGAATTCTTTCTGGGAAAGCCTGGAGAGTGAAAAGAAAACTATAAGTCCTTGCCCTTAGAGACACAGCAAAACAGCCTGTGGAGACACAGCATAGGAGCAGCAGTTTGAGAAATGCCTGGGGCATACAGAGGTAAAATCATTTACTAAGCTCAGAGCTTCATCAGAGGGGCAGGCTCATAGAGGGACTTCTCCAGGAATGAAGGAGCTGGCAGGCTCCAATTCCCTCCCCTGACACGCATGCACAAATGCAAGGCCATCTGCAGGAACCAGCACAGGAGACATTCACTACTTAACTTCCCCTCTCCTCTATGGTTTGGTGACTCCACCCTTTCCAGTCACACTTGCTTCAGTCCCAGCATTGAAGATCCCCTCCCCCAGAAGACCAATGCAAGCCTTGCCAACACCATGCTTCCCAACCAGGGCGCTATGCGGTGCCTCAGTTCCAGTGGCAGTGGGCTCCCCTCCAAAGAAGACTGGTGGGCACCTTGTTAAAACTCAGGCCCAGCCCACACATGCTTTGCTGGCCCCATCACCCAGTCCTGGGTCGGTTGCAGTGGCAGGTCTCATACTGGAAGCAGACCAGCAGGCACCTTATTAAAACTGTGTGCCCTGCCCCCTCCAATACACTCTTGACTGGAGCCCATTCAAACCAGGGCCACCAAGCCAAAGTGACTCTTGCTCTTGGGTGAAGGGATGATAACCAACACACCAGTCAGATGGTGGCAGCCTAAGCAGTGGGCTGGGGACAGACAGCTTATCTGATCGCTGGCCCCACCCACCAATAAAAACTTCTCAAGGGATAACACTGGGAAAGTGTCCTGTAGTTTGATGCGACTGCACTGGCAAATGCCTGCCTGACTCAGTTCAAACCCAACATGGCCCCAGACTGGCCCACTAACACCAAAGGGACCAAACACTGCACACAACAGGAAAAGAGAGCCACTGTGGATGACTGGATGGAAGAAAAAAGTAGCCAAGACACAATAGCAGGGGGCACACAATACAGACAGAAGACACCCCTGAAGTGCCAGGTTCTGGTGAACAGGGAACAGTGCACTGCATTACACAACTGGACTTCTTCTTCATAAGGCATTAACCTCAAGATCAGGAGACATAACTGACTTCCCTGAGAGAGAAAAAGACATAGAGAGTTAAATAAAATAAGGAGAGAGAGGAATACGTCCCACATGAACAAACAGGATAAAACCACAGCAAGAGACCCAAGTGAAATGGATAGAAGCAGTATACCTGATAGAGAATTTAAAGAAATGATCATAAAGATACAGACTGGACTTGGGAAAATAGTGGAGGACATTAGCGAGACCCTTAACAAAGAGAAATAAAAAAGATTCAATCAGAGATGAAGAATACAATAAATGATATTAAAAATATACTAGATGGAATAAATAGCAGGCTAGAGGAAGCAGAATAATGAAGTAGGAACCTAGAGGACAGAGTACTGGAAGATAATCAAACTATGCAGGTGAGAGAAAAAAACTTATGCAAAATGAGAATAGACCTAGGGAACTCAGTAACTCCATCATGAGTAATAACTTGGGGATCCTAGTGATCGTTATAGGGATCCTAGAAGGGATTCTAGAAGAAGAGAGAGAAAACGGGGCAGAAAATTTATTTGAAGAAATAATAACTGAAAACTTCCCTAATTTGTGGAAGGAAACAGATATCCAGATCCAGGAGGCACAAAAATCACCCAACAAAATCAATCCAAGCAGGTCCATACCAAGACACATAGTAATTAAAATGGCAAAAGTAGTGATAAAGAAAGAATTTTAAAGCAAGAGGGAAAAAACACAATTACATACAAGGGAAACCCCATAAGGCCATCAGCAGATTTTTCAGCTGAAAACTTTGCAGGCCAGAAAATAGGAGTGGCATGATATATAAAAATTGCAGAAAGGGAAAAAAACTGCAGCCAAGAATACTCTACCCACAAGGCTATCACTCAGAATAGTAGGAGAGATAAAGATTTTCCCAAACAAAACCTAAAAGATTTAAGACTACTAAAACAACTGATGCCAAAATTCTTGCTTTCTTGCTTCATATGAGGGCAAAAGCTAGATTCAGTGCTAATTTACTTTATTACAACTTACTTTTCCAACTGAGACACACAGGCACCCCTAATTCACTTTTATGCAACCATCTCCTCTCTTCACTATATGGCCATTGATTCTTTTTGTATTCATGTTCTAATGATTCCTTTGTATCACTTTTAATTTTTAATTAATTTATGTTTCTAATTTATAGCATATTTCTAATTTATTCCAGACTAGATAGGATATTAATAATAAAAAAGAAATTACTAAATTAAAAAACAGATGAAATTATAAATACAGAGTATATATTTGGGGTTGCTGAGTATTTTTTCTTTCCTTCCTTTTCCATATGAATATCCATTTGATTATTAATATTTGACAGCTACCCAGTTTTATTGTAGTTATTCCCTCCCCCACAAAATTCTACCTTTTTAAGAGACTCATGGAGGAAACTAGCTGCATTCCCATGATGTTAACCAAAAGTGAGGCAACTCCAAGCAGGACAGACCACCACTCCTCACTCCCCATTATGAGGTTCTGGGTAAAGAGAGGGGGTATACTATCCTAGTGTCAACACCATGGAAATATGACCATTATTATGAAAAAAGGTCACCCACAAACAAAAATTTGCCTAAAATCTATGGTAATAATTATTCTTCCTACTGTTTAAAGGTAGTGGATGTTGTATTCAAAATTTTAAAATGTGATTTTTATATTTAATATTATGTTTTTTAACATAATATTGAAGTGTCAACCTAAGCAAAGTTATTCACTAAAAGAAAAGAGAATCAGGGATAGTACCAACGGTTTGATCTAAAAATTACGAAATCCATCAAATGAGCTGGGATATAACTCAACTTAGTTCTCTTTCATGAACTTTTTTTGTCCTTTAAACTCATAGCACTTATACAATCTCTTTTTTATAAAATCCTACAATGCTTTATTAGATCTAATAAATTAGATTATTATTTAATATTTAGTGTGAATTCAAAATGATATCACACCTATTTTATAAGCTTCAGTACAGCAGGGCTCTTCTTGGGAGCCTGAAACATGCCTAGTACAATGATATGAACTTCCTGCTGTAATTATCTCTGTGCCCGCATCCCACTCAGACATTCATTAATGGATACAACAGATTTTTCAGGCCTTCACAGTTGTTGTTCCACTCCTAATTGCTAATTAAGCAAGCGCTGGCTTTTAATAAGGTTTCCCTCACCTCCCTTTCCTTTCCTATTCTCTTTCTTTCCAGATATTAAGATTTTTCTTTCACAATAAACCATTTATTTATTCATGTGACAAACTTACAAAAAAAAATTTGTCATATTTATCTTGCTTCTACATGGAGCTCCAAATTTCCAATTTTGTAATATATAATTGCAATGATAAATACATAGACATAAAAAGCTATTTGTCTCATTTTTCTTCTACAGTTGCAAAGGTTCTCTGTATCTTTTCTCTGGGAAGGTACATTAAAAAGTCTAGAAAATATTTTTTTCCAATGATAAGTTTTTTCAGTGATGCAATTCTCTATCCCAGTTTTATATTTTGATTTATAGGTACTACATACATTTAAATGTTTAGATCCCATTTTCCTTTCTCTTAAATGTTCCTACCCCCAAACTCACATAAACACAGCACTTCTGTAAATATATATTGAACAATCAGACTAATGATTAGCAGGAAGCTTTATAAAATAAGAAGGAAGAAGGATGTAAGAAATGTGGCAGCATCAAAAAATACTTCCATCTAAAGATCTTTTAAAATGGATTTATGTATTATGTAGAGCCTACATAAGCTACATACGTTATTAGGATATTCCTATCCAGAAGACCATGGTGGAAATCTTAATATGTAAATTTATGTAAACTGGTAGTATTTGTGCATGTTTACTTCCTGTATATATATTATATGAAGCATCCATAAGCATACATAAATAAATGTATAGGGTGAAGGGGAGCAAGGTTAAATCATATAAAGCCAGCAAAATTTACAGATCATTGAAAGTTAGGTGATAAGGAAATTGAAATAAAATTTTGAATTAAATTAGTATTTTTGAAAAAAATCCTACAGATTTACAAATATACTGTAAAGTAGAAGTGAAAAACTGGTGACCCACAGGAATATCCATTGCACAAATTTATTTCAGTTGTCCTAACACCATGTCAGTCACCACAGTTTCATAAATTAAAAAAAATCATTTGTTAACATTTAAGTATATGTGAATTTTCATAAAATCTAGATTTTTGGACTCTTGAAAAATCAAACTTCTGGCAACACTGGCCCTGAGTTTTCAAAAGGCAATGATCAGCTGGAATTATGCTGCAGCTTGTCTTCATGGTTTTACAGCACTTTAGGACAGTATTCCTATTGCTTCTGCTGGACTCAGGACATCAGTGGCCTAACGTTTTCATACATAGTTTTTTTTTTAAGATTTTATTTATTTATTTGACAGAGAGAGAGATAGTGAGAGAGGGAACACAAGCAGGGAGTGTGTGAGAAGGAGAAGCAGGCTTCCTGCCAAACAGGGAGCCTGATGCGGGACTCGATCCCAGGACCCTGGGATCATGACCTGAGCTGAAGGCAGATGCCCAACAACTGAGCCACCCAGGCGCCCCATAGTAGTTTTTTTAATGAAACATTTCTGGTATCCATATTCTGTCAAAAATAGTAAAATGGAAAGAGCAGTGAGGGCTATGTATTTCAAAATAAAGTGGGAATGAGGAAGGGGAAAAGCATATGGTGGAAGCATAGACTGTTTCTACATGTTTAATATCAAGCAATAAAAGAAGGTTTTGTAAAAAGAGTAGTCTTGTCTGCTCTGCTCATTTATTCATTCCATTTAAGATTATAAATTTTGTTTTAAAAACTTATCTGTTCCTATTTCCCTATCAAATTAGAAAGAATAAACAGAAAATATCCTAGCACTGCCAAATCTAAATTCCACTTGATTGCTATTTCTTACCCAACCCTACTTCTATTTCACCACTTGTGTTAAAAATATCACCAAGTGTTTAACTCCATGACAGTCGTATACCACTATCATACTTCCACCCCTAGAGGTTCTTATTTAACATTTGTCAAATCTGTCTTTTGCATCTGTGTTTTTTAAAAAAGCTCCCTATATGATTCTAATGGGCATCCACAATTAGGATCACTGCTGTATGGATTTTGCCGCCTGTTGATAATGGAGTGTATGCACCCTCTGACCTCTTTTTTTGGTAAATTTCATGAGTGGATCTAGTCACTTAACCTAGCTAGGTCTAATATATTTCTTTATAAAATGCTATAGGAGGCTTTAGAAGCCAAGCTAAAGCAAGGATTATAGTGAAAGGACATATTACAAGCTTCCAAGAGCAATCACAAAGGCTGTGAGGAGAGCAGAATAAGGAAGGGAGACAAACTAAGCACAGGTGAATTTTCAGAAAAATTTCCAGACAGCCTGATACCATGAGGAACTCTGGGGTGTAACTACACCTCAAGGCTGATCACACAGGGAAGCAAAGCCTGGCGTTTATACTCCTGGAGCAGTCAATGACTATGGGGTGTTAGGGGACGGGGGATGTCCTAAGAACTCCCAGATGTCCAGCAACTTCTCCAGGTGAAAAGGCTCCATTGCAATCCTCCAAAAGTCCCAGGTAAGAGGCATTAGCAGGAAAGCACCCAGAAGCTGGGGGATGCGTGAACAGAGAGAATAAGGAATCCCAGGGGGTACCTCTGTGGGACACCATGCAAAAGCATTTCTTACAGTCCATTTATGCACTCCTAAAGAAGAGAAGTATAAGATGGTCGTGGAGGATACAGTGGTGTTGAACTAGAAGATCTCTAAGACATTTTCCTGGTTAAAAAAATAAGCTATAAAACACTATCTGAAACAAGCCCTTTGGATCTTTATCTTCTAACTAATAAATATTTAAAGATTCTACTTTCTTTCTGCCTCAATAATCTTTTGATTCCTATTTTGGTTAGTGCTTGACAGTTTGACAGGGATACTAATTAACACCTAAAACTTACTTCTTTCAAGGAGGGTGAAGGAAACACCTTAGAGCTTTAAATAATGAAAGAAAACATGCTTCACCACAGCACTTGTTCACTCTTACAGTCAGAATGCTATGTTACTTGTAATCAAATTTGGAACCATGTAACACAACCAAAGATTTACATAAGTGGGCATGTATGTAAAAGATACATTTTCATATTTACCAAATATTTCTTTAAATGATTATGAGTACATCAAAATAATGAATGCATTAAGCAAGAAGCATCTATTTACAGTTTAGTCTCTGTCATCTGTTCTAATAAGAAATCCCATGAAGGGCTATGTAAGACTGATGTTCAGATGCTGTAGGCTTACAGCAATTACATTTCCTTACTTGCAGGGAACACCTTTTTTTCAGGCAGTTTAAATCCTTTTGCCATGGAAAACTATAATAAATGGAACACAACATTTTCACCCAAAATGAAAAATGGTAACTAAGTAATTTAGCCTAAAAAGTATAGCAATAATCCTAAGGATAATATTTTCAAGCACATGAAATTTGACTTGCTGAGAGATTATCTTGGAGAAGCACCACTGTTGTAGAAATTCATGGTACAACCTCAACATTCAGCCACAGAAAATAAATCTAGGAATTCTGACAGAATCTTCTGACCACACTCTCTACAGCTTTCCTTAACCCTTTTAAAAATGTCACTTTTTGCTATTGTCAGAAAATTGCCAAAATACCTAGACTAAATAAAGAGGACAGAATTAGAAAATAGTCAAAATTTAAATTCCTTGACCACCTTTTCTTTAAATTGGTAATTAAGTGAAATAAATTAACAAGTTATAAGAAGAATGAATGTGTGTGTGTTTGTGCGCACACGCGTGTGTGTGTTAGGGGAAGGATAAGTAATTTTAAGTATTTATCTACTTTGTATCATATACGCCATATAAATGATCTCATTTAATACTCAAACAGCCCTAATAGGCACATTAAGCATGATTATAGGAGAGGACACTAATAATTAAACAGGTAAAAGTATTTACCCTAGGTGACACAGCTACTTAACTCTGTTGAGACTGAAACCTGTCCACCTTCAAAGCTTATACTCTTTCCCACCACATCCAGCAAGAAAAAGGAAGTATGTGATTCAAAAATATATGAACACCATGAAACTTTCTGCCTTTTCTGAGATCAAAATCTACCTTTATAAATTCTGGTTTAGGTTTAGGTGAATGGGTCAATCCTGATGGTCCTTCTTATCTTTTGAAAATTTTTACTTTTTACATTGCAATGAACACAGTCATTTTTGGAATTTCTCTGAAGAGGCATCAGAAAATGCACAAGAAAAATAAAGAAGAGTTGCCAGCTGACCTTGTCCTCCAACTGTGTTCTGAGAGCAAGAATGGAAAGGATTCATGCCAGCTTCCTGACATCTGAATTTCTTTATGCCTGGATAATGAATTCTGAAAACAACCCACACTTCTGTTACTTGTATTTTGTTTCAAAAGGAAACATAAAAAGGAATAGAAAAACATTGTTTCCTTGATATTTTTTTCTGGAATTTGGCAGCACAGAAAGAAGCATTTGTTTCCTAACAAAAACAGACACTTACAATCTCAGGTGTTCAGTGTTTTGAACTGACAATGGAAGGTAAGGACAGAATTGTGGATCAGGATTCCAGGAGCAAAGACTGTCAGTGAAGAGAGTGATTTTGATGTGGAAGACGGGATTCGAGCTTATGTAGACGTTCTTTCTTCTGATTCTTAATTTATGTTTTTTATGAAGAAATTCAGTTTCTTTCATCTTGTTCTAGACGTGTATTTTCTTCATTTGATCTCACTGAAGTTAACAGGTTTGTGTGTAGAACACAATGATACCTATTACAAGTACCTGCCAAGATCCAGGACTTCTCCTAATACTGGAGAAAGAAAAGTGAACAAAACACAGCAACCCTGCCTTCAGGGAGACAGATGGAAAGCAAAATAAATAAATAAAATACAGAGTATGTTAGAGATAACGTGAGTATTATGCAAAGAAAAAGAAACAGGGAAGGGGATCTGAAGGGTTGAGGGGGCTGAAATTTTAAAAAAGTAGTCAGGGAAGGCTTCAGTGAGAAAGTGACTTTTTTTTTAATTTTATTTATTTATTTGAGAGAAAGAATGAGATAGAGAGAGAGCATGAGAGGGGTTAGGGTCAGAGGGAGAAGCAGACTCCCTGCCGAGCAGGGAGCCTGATGCGGGACTCGATCCTGGGACTCCAGGATCATGACCTGAGCCGAAGGCAGTTGCCCAACCAACTGAGCCACCCAGGCGCCCCGAGAAAGTGACTTTTTAATAAAGAAAGTGCAAATGTGAGTATTAGGAAGAGGGAATTTCAGGTACCGTGAGAGCAAGTGCAAATGGAAACTTGTAAAGCAGCCTAGGAGATGGGTAATAGATTATTAGTAGTGCCCCTGGAAGGAAATGAAGTTATACTAGTGAGAAGACAGTAAGTTATTTATTCTACTAAACTACAAATACAAATATCTTAGGAAAGTTTCCTTTGTTGCAAGTAGTTTAAATTTTTAAACACACTTAAATTTAAAAAAGAAAGAGAAGGAAGAAAAATTTGGGGAAGGTCATTAGCGTATTGCAAGAAACCAAGAGAAATGGGGCCATGACAAATGCAATCTGGAAGGGAGAACAAACTAAACAGTGACATGGAATACTAATTACGGAAGGAAAGTCATCACTTAAATTGTCACCTAAAGTGATCTCTTGTCTATCTAACTGCTTTCAACTAAAGGGTACTGTGCAGCTTCACCTATGGCTGTTTGGCTTCCTTTTCCACCTTTATTTCTCTGAGCTGTGCCTCCCAGTTCCTTGTACAATGCAACAAGGACTGCATTTAGAATCAATAATGCCTGGATCTCAGTCCCATTTCTCCTTCTCACTAGTGCATCTTAGACAGGTTGCTACCTTAGACCTGTTTATTCCATAACCACATTTCCTTTCCACTATATTTTATGACTTCAGTAAATATATGGGAGCTAATTGATTGTGTTCCACCTGGAATTAACCCTTCATAATGAGATCACTCATGAAGGAATTTTAGAAAGAATAAAAGGAGAATTAAAAATATCTTAGTGCAAACCTATGTTTAGTATATGTGCTGCCGAAGCAAGGACAGTACAAACCTATGTTTGGAGGGCAGAAGAAAGAGGGGTTAGGAGGACGGAGAAGAATCAGAAGAGTAAAAAATAATCACAGAAAGTAATAGAAGATACAGTCACAAAAAAAGAGCTGGAGATCAGTAGCATCTTCTGAATAGATATCAAGGTCAATCACTCAGAAATAACCATTAAAATTGGTGACAAGATTATTTGATAACCAATGATGGAAAACAGGTTTGTTGAGAGAAAGAGGGAACAAAGAGGGGGTGCTCGAAGTGGAGAAGGCAAATTGCAACAAGTTTTATAGTGAATGGGTGATGACTGTAGAAATGAACATTCATTACTTTTTTGAAAATTTGGTTTAAATATGATAATATTGATCATAATCCTTCTGACAAACTGTTTCTTCAAACATGAATACAGTCTAATGGCAACAGTGTATTTCATGAACAGATGCCACGCACAATTAATACATCCAGACAATGCTATTGAGTGTTCTCTAGGATCCCTGAGATTGTCTTCCATAAAATTTTGGCTGTGGAAAAATTCTTAATAAGAAGCAGATGTTCTCTCATTGAAACTTTCTGTACCTTTGAAAGGTAATCAAGGAGATTAGTTTGAATAGCATCTTCCCTGCTATACTCACTCTGGTGGTCATCTCATTATATGATCAGGATACAGGCACTCTGTTATTTCCCTCCAAGATATCATTATTTTTAAATATGAGGAACTGAAAGATAGTAAGCTCTTTATTTCCCCTGAAACCCCACAGCTCCACATGATCAGAAGCTTCAGAGTTTTCAGTTATTTATTTGAGAGAAAAGAAAATGACTTTTTAATAACTGGATATCTGAACTCTAAAATCAACTGGATACAAGATTCAAGGCCAACCAATGCAATGGAATAGCTAATTTTCCACCTTTTCTTTCCCAAACTAAAGATACTTACTGATTCATTCAAGACAGGGATGGTTATGGGATTCCATTTTTTTCTTCTGAAATGGATGATAATTCTTAACAACACCATTAAGGTCTCTGTTTGGATCTTTTTCAGACCAGATTTATTATTTTTCCCACTCATCTATAAAGATGTAGATTTGGGCTTTGTAAAAAAAAAAAAGCTCTATAGGTTTTTATGTATTTTAAATGGTTAGAAATATTTTTCAGCCAAATAGTTTAAATAAAAAGTATGGAATCTAATATTTTCCTTGTCATTTGCTAATCCTTTCTACTCCATGTCATCCTCCAGCTAAATGGAGTCATAATATTTTTAGAACTACAAGAGAATCTAATCACCCAGTTGAACATTCTGATATTTTTTTACAAACCCCTTTGAGAAATAGATGTGTTATGAATACTGTTCCTAGAAAAATGCATATGTACACATAAAAATAACATTTGCATATAATTTCGGAGTTCTGTGAATCCCAGAATAAGAACCTTTGATCTAACCCAACCCTCCAATTTTATAAATAAGTAAAGTCACTGGAAGGGTACTTTTTTCAGACAACCAACTTACATGAAACATGATGGAAATTCAAAGATCTGTGTTCAAATAATATCCAACAGTCTTTCTACAGGGCCACATCGATTCTCTGTGAACATATTCTATACAAAAGTGATTATAATTGTCCAACAAATTTTGGCTGTACTGAAAGGAAGGTACACACTGGGATAGGTGCACAAAGAGGCTAACGGCAGCTTCTGGAGGCCTGATATACCAGCTGGTGACCCCAGGCTGGAGACCATCTGATACAAGTGTCATCTGCTCATGAGTGATATCTCTGAAACCTACCTTATGATGCTTTTGGAGAATTACACATGATAATACATGAAAAGAGGTTACCAAAGTTCTTGGAATTTAGTAGTAAATAAATAAGAAGTTAGCCAGTAGTAGTAGCAGAAGTATTACCCTCACTGGGTTATGACAGAAGTTTAATTGGCAGGATTCCCTGCCTTCAGGGGTCAATTGATTAGGTTATATGTTAACTTTTAACAACAAAAGTCATTAACAAGCCCTTTAACAGGTGTTCTTCCTTTCAGTCCTAATATTTGCAGGGTTCTAAGTATGGCACTTAAAGCCCTCATATTGGTTCCAGTGTCTAAAGTAAGTATACACGAATAAGCCTGTGTTTCTTTCTGTTTAAGGCTTAAAATTGCAATTCAAGAATCGGTCACCAGGGGAGCCCTGTTACAGCTTGCTGCCATAGCTTTATGACCCACGTGTCTCAGTTTTCTCATATACTTAGACAAGTAAAAGCCGCTGTATAATAACCTATGTTTTTACTATTTAAACAATAGAAAAACATGAAGGTCAATCATTTTAAGCAAACACAAACTACTGCAAAATTGTATAATTCAAACACTGGCTCTTGTGGCTACCCTGCTTTAATAGCATGTGGCCTGCCACCCAAAATTTGGTTCCTGTAGACCAATGACATCACACACACACCCAGAGGGTATGAAATGGTTTATTACTTACATAATTGAGGCATTTCTGAAGAGAGGAGGGCAGGCCTCCAGAGCAGGTGTGAAATGGCTTGAAAGAGCAAAGAGGGGAAAAGGGCTGAGGTTTTTATTGCAGTTAGGGGTTAGGGCTGGGGTGAGCACTCCCATGCATGGTCAGGAGCTTCCATTATTATTTGAATCACTGGGGCCAAAGGAGGGAATACCTGGGCTTTTTTAGCAGCTTGTCCAGTACTGGGGCAAAGAGAAAGAGACAGGTGGGCTTAAAAGCTGTCAGCAATCAAAAAATAAAAAAAAAAATGGAGTGAGTCTTCATTATACTGCATGGTGAGTCATCATGACACTGAAATTAGCCACTACCAGTGCTTAACCACTCTCAATTGATTATTCTAGCCCTATTTAGAGAAACCATGAAACTCATCTTGTGGGAGCCAGAAGCCTCCTTTGGAATAGCTTCAACTAGTAGGGCCACATACGACTACAATTTCACTGAAACTTAGGTTTCTTACAGCACTGTCTTGCCCATTTATACCAGGCTCTGTTCTTGCAAATGCTTTAGCTACAGTTCTGCAAGAGGGAGAAAGCCCCTCATATAATTAGGGAAAAATACATAGCAAAAAAGGGTGGCTATGCTTGGCATATTTATTCATGACTATCTTTTTCTAATCAGTAAAAGACTTTGCTTACATTCCAAGGATTTAAAACTAAATATATTTAACTTCTTTACCAAATTATTTAGATTCATCCAAGTTTATCTCTACTTTTAAAGTACCAGATACATTTTCCTGTTGACCATTTTAAAATAGCATGTGTAGCTGTACACCAAACAAATGGCAATGGTGAGTAACAGTGACAGTAGTTTCTTTCCACTATAAGCGCCAAATTACCATACAGTATACAACATAAGTGCTTTAGAGGAGACACATCTACTTGAGATGGACGGAACAAGGGAGATCTGAGAGAGGATTTAGAGAAATTCAATGGAATGAGGAGGAGGGAATTTCAGATAGGGAGCAAAGCATAACATATGCATGGGTAGGTGTTAATATAAGACCCCAGTTTGAAAGCCATGTACGTATGTATGCCTGTATTTTAAGTATACTGGCACATAGGTCCCGGATAAAATAACAGAGGGAAAGTAACTGACTATTCCTTGTATATTCAAGGAGCATGTAAATTCTTTATGTTATAAAGAAATCCCTTTTTGAAGAAGTCCTTAGATATTAGCTGAAATTACTTCATCTGCTCTGAGACAAGATTTACAAAACATGAAACTGCATGAGAAATATGAAAAGTTATAGAGATTTCATAAGGGCTTTTGAGACTAAAGAAAGGCTATTGAAAATATAGCATGAGTGGAAGAGAAAGGCTATCCGAGATTTAAGCAGACCCCTTGAGACAGTACCATCTGTCAGGAACCATGTCTGAACTTAATACCATATAGCTGGTACGTGCGTAAGTTCAACATAGTAAATGATCAATAAATGTTTTTTGAATGAATTCATAACTTTATTTTCTTGGGGATAAGTGCAAAAGGTACTATATAATATTGAACTAATAAAACCTTTTGCAGAGTATGGTTAGTGTCTAATTCAAATCAAATCTTTTTTTTTTTTTAATGGGCCACATGTCTGTAGCTTGCCAGTCACCTTAATTAGAAGACAAACTACTCACATTAGAAGGCTATCCTATTCTTGAAAACAGTAAGTTAATGTTATGATAAAAGCATTTTTCTGAGAAAATGCACTGTGTGAACATGGGAATTATTGGGGTTTGTCCCAAGTCTAAAAGGGCAGGCATTCTGCGAGTATCAGCATTCAGATAGCGTTGCTATTAAGCAAATTGAGGACAGAAAGTTCTCTTCAACATGTTAAGTGGGACATATTACTATGAAAGGGAACTCTTTTCCTTTGCTTTAGAATTACTCTTCAATAGAGTTTATTATTTCCTGCACAGTGTATAAACCGTATATGTTCACTTTAGAAAAGCCACAGATGAAAGTGAATCTGCCAGGTCCCTATATGCAGTTTTCCCACCTACCTTCTCCCCCACAAAACTTGCCGGCTTTGGCTAATGGTCTGTGATTTTTTCACATATTATTCTCTGAGTCCAGTGGTCTCATCAATCACAGTCCTTCTCACCTAGGAAGGTAAAAAATTTGAGAAGTATACATAGGAGCTATATAGGAACTAGAATGTAGTACTAGCTTTGTTTTTCAAAGTACAGGTTTTTTGGCAAAACTAGCTTTGAGAACACAGCTTGATTCAAAAACCAAAATAAAACTTTCATGTATTCAAAAAATACTGATAGAGGTATGCCAAGAACTATTCTAAGCACTGGGGATAGAACAGTTAACTTACATTTTTATGGAGTTTTCATTCTAGTTGGGAAAACACATACAATGAAGAAATAATAAACTATATGGCATATACAGGAAAGTGTACAAGGGGTGCTAGTAAGGGGATTGCTATTTTAAATAGGGTGGTCTGGAAAGGCCTCATGAAGAAGGGGACATCTGAGCAAAGACCTGAATGGCATATTTGAGGGAATAGCATTCCAGGTAGAGGGAACAGTGAATGAAAAGGTCCTAAACTGATAGCATATCTGGTTTTTGACTTCTACCTTCATGAACTGGATTGCTTTACCTGTAGCTGGAGAACCAAAGCCTACTCCAGTGGGGGCACAGAACAGCATGACAATCCCCATCCTTCCACTCAGCCACTCAATCTTGTTTCATTCTAGAATACACCCCATTGGAATAGAAGCAGATAAAGGGCATGTTTATCTGTAATCTATATAGCAGAGAAAATTAGAATCAGGATTTGAGGCTATGCTGGAAGAATGTCATGTTCTCCAATCTTAACCAAGTACAAAAAGACATCTCTCTTCCCATGGAAAGGACAAAAATGGAAGAGAGATAGGAATCAGAAGTGACCCCAAACTGAGGAATTGAACTGATATCCTTTACCTCTTCCTGAGTGTGGGAAAGAATAAGTATCTTCCTTATATTTTTATATTATTTTACATAACTTCTTCAGATATTGTAAAGAAACTGACACCTCCATTATAGTCAGCATGAGTAAAATTCTCCCTGCAATAATAGAATGACTCCTATTGTCTTCTCCATGATTATTACTGAATCATTTGGGTTAATTGATTGCACTGAATAAACATGCGAGTAATTTTCTACATAGAGGATGAAATCTTGGCAAAAATCTATGTGAGAGTTCTGTTGTAACGTCAACAGTTACCCCATACTTTATGAGAAAAAGTTATTTTCCATTTCTTGAGTTCAACTAAAAAGTAAGGGAAAGGGGGGTAGAGCACTGACTCAGAACTCTCTGACCGTGCAAAGAGTCAGATCTAGATAAATTATATCCTTAAACCAACCCAGGAAGAGGCTAATGTTGCTGGCTATATTTTCTCCTCCATTAGGAATCTGAGCAAGTCAAGTCATCCCAGACATAGATGGGATGAACAGATGATCATATATATGTCCATTCTGATAATTTTCACAAAAATTAATTAGCATTCCAATCAACACATATTGCAAGGAAACTCACAATTTAGCATTTCAAAATGTTTGAACTATTATAAAGTCAATTTCCTGTACTAATCACCAGTTTTCATACAGATAACTTCAGTATAATTCTGAACATCAAAGATGATAGATAGGAAATTGAACTTCTCATTAAACTAATGTAGTTAATTAAATCTAGTCCTGCAAAAGCATTTACTCTTATAAAAAGCATTCAAAGCTACCTCATTTTATGTGCCATTTCAGCTCTAGTTCTCAAGATGAATTTTTTTTCAATAAAGAAAATAATTCAAGTACTGTTGAAACATTCTGTGGACAGCAATTGTCAAATTAGAAAGGAGTCTTGCTCATCTTATTTTATGGAAAATGAATGTTATCTCCTAAAAATTATACTCATAAGTATGTTTTCAGAAATCTTTGGGGGATGCCTGGGTGGCTCAGTCAATTAAACATCTGCCTTTGGCTCTGGTCATGATCCCAGGGTCCTGGGATCAAGTTCTGCATTGGGCTCCTTGCTCAGTGGGGAGCCTGCTTCTCCTTCCGCCTGCCGCTCCCCCTGCTTGTGCTCTCTCTCTGACAAATAAATAAATAAAATCTTAAAAAAAAAAAAGAAATCCTTGGGAAATGCTGCCTAAGCACACATCTATGACTTCCTTTCTCTCCCTATTTTCGTCAGAGACAGCTCAACTTGTATTTTGAGTAAAACCTATTCCTGGAAAATGATGGGGCTCCCAAACACACACACACACACACACACACACACACACACACACACACACA
>NW_027397066.1:94099889-94138633 GCF_003265705.2 Callorhinus ursinus | reverse complement strand
ACACACACACACACACACACACACACACACACACACACACACACACATTCCAGAGAAAATAGGTCAGTCGATGCCAGCATGATGTCAGCATCAGAATATTCCTGCTCACAGAATGCCCCAGCCCAGAATGCCCCATCCTCACAGGAGGACTCAGGTCCAGAGGCCTGGGACGAGATCTTCCTTCCCAAAAGCATCTGAACAAAGACTTCTGATTTCACAGTCACAAGTGCATTCCAGCTCAGAATGGTATATGGATTCCTTTAACACATATAGATGAATCACCCAGCCTGCTCACAATGTATATGGTATTGGATTATTCCTCAATCAGACAAGCAAGTGATTATGGCAATAATAAAGCAGGGATTATGGGAAAATTAAAACGTAATAGTATTTGATGATATACTTTAAAATGTAATGTGACGATCATAACATGCTTGGGTTTTCTCATATGTTATTTTTTATTGTGGATTACATTTAGTGTGGGGGAGGACAGAGGGTACACCATTTTCTCTTCAATGAGTAGGGCCTTTGAAGGACTTTGCCCTATATGTGTAGTTGTGATAAAATTCCAATAATTAGGATATAGTTAACCACATTTTAGTAGAAACTGACTGTTGAAATCAACTGCTCTCTTTCAGTGCAGTTGGGAGAAGGCTATCTCTCACCCACTTATGCTAAAAGGCATGCAAAGCAAAAATCCTAAACATCTAATTTCAGCTGAGCCAGCATAGTTGCTTGCCAAGTAGCAAAGAAATACAAACTGTATCTCTAATAATTTCAAGTCAGGTTCCCTAGAAAAGCTGAGACAATGACTGCAATACATGTGAGGGAACTCTCACCCAAACACATTAACAGACAGAGAAAGATTACAGATCATAAGAACACACTATTTTAAGGAGTTATACTAAGCCAGGTGTTCAAAAAAGTCATTTTTATTGAGTACATATTTAGTTGGAAAACTAGAACACAATCTTGAATGAGCTCTAATGTAAATTCTTAAGGTTTTACACTACAGCACAATGGCACAGAGAACTACAAGACAAATAGAGTTTTAGGAAATAGAAAATATAGCTCCAAAAATTTTAAGTTTTAATAATGAAACTCACAACTGCTGTAAACCAAATTATGTCCTGGGAAGATCAAAGGAAGATATAGAGCAAAAATAATAGAAAGCACAAATGAAAAGATAAGTGATATGGAACTAATCCAGGGCTTCCTAAAAAGAGAGAGGGATAGCTGGGCAAGAAGAAATAATCAAATAGATAATGGAAGAAAACTTCCCCAAATGATAGAAAGATTTAAATTTTTAAAGAGAAAGTCTCACTGAGTTTAAAATAGGATTAACTCACAAAGAGGTAGCTAGAAAATTTTCTGAATAACAGAGATAAAGAGAAAATTTTATAAGGCTATAGATAGAATAGATTAGATACAGAATAAAGAGAATAAAATTTTCTCATGTAAGCTAAAACAAAAACAAAACAAATCCAGATTTTCACAGAAAATCACCATAATCCAAGAATAATTTCCTAGCAATTTTTCATTTGAACACAAGACAAAAGACAACATTTGAGGATATGCAAGGAAGCTAAAATTATACCAATGTTATAATAATTCTAAGTAATCAATAAAGTTCAGCAGAGTGAAATTACATCAGGGAAAAGATTTCTATCAGGCTGTCTTAATCTGTTCAGGCTCCAATAGCAAAACACCAGACAAGGTAGCTTAAACAACAGAGAATGATTTTCTTAGTCTGGAGGCTGAAAGGTGCCAGCATGGCTGTTTCTGGTGATGGCTCTCTTCCTGGCTTACAGATGTTGCCTTCCCCTGTGTCCTCCCATGGCAGGGACAGAGGAGAATGTAGCCATCTACAAGCTATCTTCAAGAAAAGGGAAAAGGGGTGCCTGGCTGGCTCAGTTGGTAGAGCATGCAACTCTTGATCTCAGGGTCATGAGTTCAAGCCCCATGTTGGGTGTAAAGCTTATTTAAAAAAAAAAGGTGATTCAAAGATTATCAAAGCTGCTACTTCTACCATAGGCCTAGAGTGCACAGGTCCTAGAGAGCAAGGCTCCCTCTACTTCAGTTTCAAAGAGGAGGCCCACCACCCAGCAGAACTTTGTGGATGGGACCACTGGACAAAGTAAGAAACAGTGATAAATCCCCTGAGACTGCCCACATTGCTTCTAAGGAGTCCCTCCATCTCCTTCTTGCTTTGACTCTAGTTGGTGAATTTCTTAGATTTTTTTTTTTTTACCCTCTAGTATAGGTGTGATTCTTTTGTTTTGTTTTTTTAATTAACCCTTTATGCCAAGTCTCTTGAAACATGTCTGACAGCTGCTAAAATAGTAGGCTCCTTCTGCGGTGGTTCACAACTTTCTAGTATATTGGCAGCTACTGGAGTGATATGATAAAGAAGATGGTATACCTTGCTGGTATCATTCTATTCATTGCCCTGAGGTAACTCCTTCTTGGGGCATTCACCACTGTATTTTTATTTCCTAGTTTTAGTTGATATTTTTACATATGCTAAAACAATCTCTTGGGGCACCTGGGTGGCTCAATCAGTTAAGCCTCCAACTCATTTTAGGCTCAGATCATGATCTCATGGGTCTTGGGATTGAGCCCTGCATTGGGCTTTGTACTCAGCAGGCAGTCTGCTTGAAGATTCTCCCCCTCTGCCCCTCCCCTCATTTCTCTTTCTGCCCCTCCTTTCCCTTTCATTGTCTGTTGGCCATCTACATGTCTTCTTTGGAAAAATGTCTCTTCAGGTCCTCTGCCCATTTTTTAAATTGGATTGTTTGTTTTGATGTTGAGTTGTAGAAGTTCTTTATATATTTTGGATATTAACCCCTTATTGGATATATCATTTGCATATATCTTCTCCCATTCCTTAGGTTGCCTTTTCGTCTTGTTGATGGTTTCCTTTGCTGGGCAAAGGCTTTTTATTCTGATGTAATCCCAATAGTTTATTTTTGCTTTTGTTTCCCTTGCCTTAGGAAACAACATCTAGAAAAATGTTTCTACAGTCAATGTCAGAGAAATTACTACCTGTATTCTTTTCTAAGAATTTAACAGTTTCAGGTCTCTAATCCCTTTTGAGTTTATTTTTGTCTATGGTGTGAAAAGGTGGTTAGAAGGTATAAAAGTTTCATTCTGTTACATGTAGCTGGCCAGTTTCCCTAGCACCATTTATTGAAGAGACTATCTTTTCCACATTGTATATTCTTACCTCCTTTGTCATAGATTAATTGACCATAAAATCACGGGTTTAACAGGAAACAACAGGTGTTGGTGAGGATGGAGAGAAAGGGGAACCCTCTTACAGTGTTGGTGGGAATGCAAACTGGTGCAGCCATTCTGGAAAACAGTATGGAAGTTCCTCAAAAAGTCAACAATAGAACAACCCTATGATCCAGCAAGTGCACTACTAGGTATTTACCCAAAGGATACAAAAATACTGATTTGAAGGGATACATGCACCCCGATGTTTATAGCAGCATTATCAATAATAGCCAAATAATGGAAAGAGCCCAAACGTCCATCAACTGATGAATGGATAAAGAAGATGTGGTGCACGCGCACGCGTGCGCGCACACACACACACACACACACACACACACACACACTCACACAGAAATATTACTCAGCCAGCAAAAAGAATGAAACCTTCTTGGGGCACCTGGGTGGCTCAGTTGGTTAAGCATCTGCCTTCAACTCAGGTCATGATCCCAGGATCCTGGGATCGAGGTTCATATCGGGCTCCTTGCTCGGTGGGCAGCCTGCTTCTCCCTCTCCCTCTGCCTGCCACTCCCCCTGCTTGTGCTCTCTCTCACTATCTCTCTCTCTCTCTGTCAAATGGATAAAAAAAATCTTAAAAAAAAAAGAAATCTTGCCAATTGCCATGATGTGGATGGAGACAGAGAGTATTATGCTAAGTGAAATAAGTCAGTTACAGAAAGACAAATACCATATGATTTCACTCATATATGGAATATAAGAAACAAAACGAATGAACATGGGGGGGTGGAGAGAGGCAAACCAAAAAACAGACTCCTAACTATAGAGAACAAACTGATGGTAACCAGAGGGGAGGTGGGGGGGATGGGCTAAACGGGTGAAGGGTATTAAGGAGGGCACTAGTGATGAGCACCCAGTGTTGTATGTAAGTGATGAATCACTTAAATTCTACACCTGAAACTAATATTACACTGCATGTTAACTAACTGTAATTTAAACAAAAAGTTGAACAAAAAAAAAAAGAAATAAGTAAACATAGGCCTAAAGAAAAATCACGAGTTTATTTCTGGGCTCTCTACTCTGTTCCAATGATCTATGTGTCTAGTTTTGTGCCAGAATCATACTGTTTTGATTACTAGAGCTTTGTATTATATCTTGAAATCAGAATCATACCTCTAGCTTAAAACATATGTAATTTTTAACTGAGAAGTCTGGCTCTAAGCCAAAATCCTGTGTATGCTCTTTCAGGCCCAATCATCAGTAATTACAAAGGTTTTACCTGGCAGTCCCATAGGTGGAAAGCTGCCATCCCCAGTTCCAACTTGACGTACAGCCAGTGCACTGGGAGGAACTGCAGTGAAGAACTCAGTTCCCTCAGTCCCTGCATCATCCTGTTGGCCTTGTACACACACAGATCCATATTTCTAGTCTTAGTGCTTCCATTCAAAGACTTCCTTCTTGGGGCTGTCTCTAGTTAAGAAAAATTCACAGAAAAATTAAACATAACTAAACACAGACAACATAACTAATACACACACACAAACTACCAATAAGAGAAACAGAGATAGAAACAAA
Organism: Callorhinus ursinus; assembly: GCF_003265705.2. Taxonomy (NCBI): domain Eukaryota; kingdom Metazoa; phylum Chordata; class Mammalia; order Carnivora; family Otariidae; genus Callorhinus; species Callorhinus ursinus. The sequence continues at coordinate 94,133,824 of NW_027397066.1, read as the reverse complement.
ATGTCATTTTTATACTGATCAAAGTGAAAAAATACAATTTAAAATCTCGAAAATACTCGCTGTTGATTAGACTATGGGGAAACAATCTTTCTCATATATCGCTGGTAGAGTGCAAATTTGTACAGTCACAAAATTATACCTCTAGGTTTTTAATCTATAGAAATATTTGCATAATTACACCAAAATATAGGTACAATGATATTTCACTTAGCATGACCTATAATATTGACAAATTAGGCATATTTTTAACAAATTTAGAACATCTATAATATATTATGCATCCATGAAAAATGATACGGTTTCTGAGTTAGAATGGAGGAATGAAATCAGATTCTTCTCTAATCCTAATGAAATGTGCATAAAAGGTAAAACATTAAAAAAAAAGAGAGAGAAACCATTTACAAACATTCAAAGCCAGTTTTATCCTGTATTAAACAAGGACTGAGAAAGTTAAAGACAAATAAGGTAATCAGAATAAAAAAGAAGATGAAAAATCAGCTCTTGTAGCTTAATAAAGATGTAATTAAATCTACCGTTCTTATATATTCTCACTTTTATCAAGAAAAATGACCATATAATATGGGCGCCCGGGTGGCTCAGTTGGTTAAGCGATTGCCTTCGGCTCAGGTCATGATCCTGGAGTCCCGGGATTGAGTCCCACATCGGGCTCCCTGCTCAGCAGGGAGTCTGCTTCTCCCTCTGACCCTCCCCCCTCTCATGCTCTCTCTCTCTCTCATTCTCTCTCTCAAATAAATAAATAAAATCTTAAAAAAAAAGAAAAGAAAAATGACCATATGATTAAGACCAACAAAAAATACCAATCATACCATGTAATATAAAAAGGGTAAATTACTCTATTAACACAAGTAGATTGGATCTAAAAGCAAAACCCAATAGTAGCCTGTGTAAAAGAGGCAAAAATTAAGACAAGTGACTCACAAGAGTTGAAAAGGAAATTACCATTTTTACTCTTAATGATCTAAAAACAAATGCAATAAAGAAAGGTTTAGAATATTAATATTAGTCAAGGTAGAAACTGAAGCAAAAATATATGAGACACATAACTTCATTATTAATAAAAAATGGTAACATTTACAAAGATTGTGAATATACATCTGATTAAATAGAATTTCAATGTATAAAGCAAACATTTTAGTAAATGCAATTGAAAATAAAGGATTAATAGCAATGAGAGATTTTAACTCACCTCCCTCAGCCACTAAAGAATCAAATAGATTTTTTTTTTAAAGAGCAAACAGGAAATCTAAATAAGATAACAGGGCAGATCATACCTTTCTTTCAAGTTTTTATGTAGTATTCTAAAATCTTACTTTATATCATTCCATAAAGAAAATATCAATTTATTATAAAAAGATAAAATACTAAGATAAAATTATCTGATTACAAATTAATACAAATAGGAAGAATGAAGGGGAGTAAATCGGAGGGGGAGACGAACCATGAGAGACGATGGACTCTGAAAAACAAACTGAGGGTTTTACAGGGGAGGGGGGTGGGGGGATGTGTTAGCTTGGTGATGGGTATTAAAGAGGGCACATTCTGCATGGAGCACTGGGTGTTATGCCCAAACAATGAATCATGGAACACCACATCAAAAATTAATGATGTAATGTATGGTGATTAACATAACAATAAAAAATTTAAAGACAAATAGGAAACAATAAAAAGAAAATACCAAAAACATCTTTTGCCTGGAAAGTATTTTTTATTTTGATTCAGGAAGAAAACAACTAAAATATCCAACCATTTTGAAAACACAAAATATAAAAAATAATAATAATAACATATAGAGAAAAAATCTGTGGATTTAGATGCTAATTGTTGTAGAAAAGAAAGTCACTGAATGAGTTAATCATTCAACACACATCCAAAAATAGAAAAAGTTAAAAAAAAAATAAAACCTAAAGAAACAGAAAGAATGAATTTGGAAAAAAAAACAAAACTAATAAATCAATTCCAGGGGTACTTCTTTGAAAAAAACAAGCAAGCAAAAAAATAATTAAGCCCATATCTAACCTAATTGAGAAAAAAGAGAGAAGATACAACACACAGAGACATACATATGAAGAAATTATTATGGATGGGAGGAAATTAAAATAATAACATAGTTTGCTCAAATATATGCAATTAAGTTTGACAACCTGGAAAAAATAGATGCCTTCTTTCCTAGGAAAATAATAATTTCTAAAATTGACCGCAAAAGAAACAGACACTGAATACTGTCTAACATTTGTGGAATGAGAAAAATAACAAAGCTGCTCCGTAGAAATGATAGAGACCACATACTTCACAAGTGAAGTCCATTACACTTTCAAGGAACAAGTAACTCCAACTATCTAAAATGTTCAGAATATATCAGAAGGAAAGCTTCCAAATGCTATGAATTCATTGATCATAAAACCAAGCAAAAACAGTAAAGAGAAAAGGAAAAAAAGTCACATTTAATAATATTAATGCAAAATATTGGCCTATACCTTTGACTAGGGCAGTAGAAAGATAATATGAACTTGGGTTCCTTCTAGAAAGCTGTTAGGATATTACAAGCTCTCTTAATATAATTCAACTATATTAATAGTGTGGCAGGTTTTACAGACTGCCTCTCTCAATAGCCATTTAAGCCCTCTTTGGGGTATGCTTTCCTTGTACTTCAGAGGCTAGGACTCTAAAATCTGCATTTCCCAGGCACACTTGAATCTATGAACAGGGGTGTGATTTTGGTTCCACCAATCAGGCATGCAAATGAGATTTTGAGGCCTGAATTTGAAACTGAGTTAAGCAAGAAGGGAGGCAGGGAATGGGGATCCGCTTTGTGATATGGTTTGAAGTAGAACTTTGTGGACCCAGGGGATACCAGCTTCCTGATTAAACTTCAGTTGAATGGCATTGGCAGCTGCTTTCCAGCTGAGGGCAGCAAGTATGATACAAAGGGATGGGGCCTTACTTGGAATCTCAAACTAGAGCCAGAAACTCTAGCTCTTTAAAAGATTTCGAAAGCCATGAAATATCTGGTGTGAAATACTTTTCTGCTTAAACTAGCTAGGAGTGATTATCTATTGCCTACAATTGAAAAAGGTCAAAGGAAAAAGACATAGGTCCAGGCTTCTTGACATCAAAAAGACTTTGAGAAAATGCAACTACCTTGATTCCTGTTAAAATTTCTTAATGAAATTGTGATATAGATGGATACTTCCTCAAAGAAATAAAGTATATGTCTTAAAAACAAATTGGTATTATGCTTACTGGATGAACACTAAAAGCATTCTCATTAAAGTATAACAAAATGTTGGCCATCTTCACTAGAATTTTTTTTTTCTTCACTAGAATTTTTAAGTTATTTTTTCTGGAAGTACTAGCCAATACAATTAGAGAAGTGAAAAGGGGAAAATACATAAAAATTAAACAGAAGAAATAAAATTTTTATTTTCATAACTAGAAAATCCAAGAGGATCAACTAAAATTACTAGAAAAAAATTATCAAGTTATTAAATTAATATATAGAAGTACAGCTTTTCTGTTTCCAAATAACTACACAGAAAAAATGGAGAGAAATCCCATTTAAAAGCCACCAAAAACAAAAGAAAATAAACAGAACCTAGAAATAAACTTAACAAGCAATATGTCAATTCTATATGCAGATAACTTTAAGACTCAGACATAAAAGACTTGAATAAACAGTTTCTTTTTTTTTAAGATTTTATTGATTGATTGATTGACTGATTGACTAATTTGAGAGAGAGAGCGAGAACATGAGCAGGAGAAGGAACAGAGGGGAGGGAGAGAGAAAGGGAGAGAATCTGAAGCAGAACCCTGAGTACAGAGCCCTATGCAGGGCTCCATCTCAGGGCCCTGAGATCATGACCTGAGTGGAAACCAAGAGTCAGACACCCCAACTGACTGAGCCACCCAGGTGCTGCAAACAGACAGTTTCTTATTGCATATGAATACTCACTGTTTTAAAGACCTCTAAACCATAATCTACACATTTTATATGACTCCAACAAAAGTAACAGAATATTCAATATCCATTTTTTGAAAGTAGTTTAACTGATTAAAAAGTTTACAGTGAAAAGAGCATTCAAGAAAAGCCATAAAAATTCTGAGATGTTAGAGACGAGATAATTTATGACAATACTTAGCAACAATTGAAACACATTTGGTGTGACAGTCATTAAAAGAATGTGAAGTACTTTTATGATTAGGTGATGAGTTTTTAGAAATAGCCCTAAAAAACGGTCAGCAGTTGGTATATGATAAAGGTGGCCCTGCCAATTAGGGAGAAAGATTTTTATTTATTTCTTAAGTTTTATTTATTGAAATAATCAAGAGTCAGATGCTCTTCCAACGGAGCCAGCCAAGAAGCCCCTGGAAAAAGATTTTTAAAAAAATTTGTTTTCAGATAGAATAACAATTTAAATAAACAAACAACAACAACAAAAAACCCACAAAAGACCTAAAACAAAAAAAGGAGAGAACTTTAATACAATCTTGCATTAAGAAATTCCTTTTTAAGACACAATACAAAAAAGCCATAAAGAAAATTATTGATGATAATTTCAAGTAGATAAAAATCTTGTATGCTAGCAATATTATAAACTAAGTACAAAGTCAAGTAGCAAAATGGAAAAATATATAATTACAACACATTAGCCAAAGTACAAATTTACATTTTTACAAGAACTTTTTTTCAAAAACTTTTTAAATATACAATCCATATACCACACTGTTAACCATTTAAAGTTTTTAGTATATTCAGAGAATTGTGCAACCTCACAACAACCAATTTTAGAATATTTTCATCACCCCAAGAAACTTGTATCCATTAACAATCACTCCTCCATTGCATCCCAACCCAGCTCTTTCAGCCCTAGGCAACTTTCTGTCTCTATAGATGTACCTATTCTGAGCATTCCATTAAAATGGTCTGGTCTTTTGTGATTGACTTCTTTCACTTAGCATGTTTTTGAGATTCATCCATGTTGTAGGGTAGCATGTGTCAGTCATCTGTTTCTTTTTCTTGATGAATTTCTTTTTATTGATGATAATGTTTCATTGCATGAATACACCATTTATCAGCTGACGGACGTTTAAGATGTTTGCACATTTTAGGAATTATGAATAATGCCACTAGGCACATTTTTGTACAAGATTCTGTGTGGACATATGTTTTCATTTATCTTGGGTATACGTCTAGAAACAAAATTGGTGGGTCATATGGTACTCTATTTTTAAACTTTTGAGGAACTGATAGAGTGTTTTCTAAAGTGGCTGCGCCCATTTTACATTCCCACCAGAGTGTAGGAGGGTTCCAATTTCTCCATATACATGAAAACAATTGCTATTATCTGTGTGAAATGTTATGTGGTTTTAATTTGCATTTCTCTAATGGCTAATGATGTTAAGAATCTGTTCATGTGCTTTTTGGCCATTTGTATATCATCTTTGGAGACAGATCTATTCAGAATTTTTTTGCCCATTTTTAAATTGTGTTTCTTTTTTATAGAATTATAAGAGTTCTTTATATATTCTGTACACTAGTCCCTTAACAGAAATATGACTTGCAAGTATTTTCTTAATTCTGTGGGTTGTCTTTTCCCTTTCTGGATAGCGTCCTTTGAATTCGTTCTTCTAGACTTCCCTTTCCCAGCATGAAACCACTCTACGAGTGACCTGGGCTGAGGGCAATCAGAGTCCCAGTATTCTGGGCCTGCCACACTTGGGGCAGAGCCTTCATTCCATGCATAGGGAGGGAATGAAAGAAAAAAACCCATAGCCTCTTGGTTACATTTTTTCAGAATTTTGCCTCTTTAACTTGGTGTCAGAGGGAATGAGAAATGCTGGTGACCTGCTCCTCCAGGTGAGATACTATGTCCCTTAGCTGGAGCTGAGAACACCTGAAGCCTCATCTATTTGGTCACACCCACTTGGAGGGGGGTGAGCAGAAAAGCAGTAGGTCATGGCTCAAGTGCCTCAGACACTCTTCTTCCTAAGATTTGGTACATTTTTTTCAAATAAATGTTCTTCATTTGCTGTATTTGTTTAGGACAATTTTGAGAGATTTTAATTAGTTTTTTATAATTTTTACCAATTATAGTTGTTTTCCTGGGGACGGATCCACAGGGTTCCAAATGCCACCATTCAGGATGTGGAACTCTACTAGTTTACTTTTAAAAAGGATTCAAAAAACTTTTTTTAAAGGGGTGCCTAGGTGGCTCAGTTGGTTGAGCCTCTGACTCTTGATTTTGGCTCAGGTCATGATGATCTCAGGGTCGTGAGATCCTCCCCGCCTCAGGCTCCAGGAGAGGTGTGGCACCTGCTTAAGATTCTTTCTCCCTCCCCACCCGTTCCTTCCCACCCTCTCTGTCTCTCTCTCTTTCTAATAAATAAATAAATAAATAAATAAATAAATAAATAAATAAGATAACAACCTTTTATCTTTAATTTGGTTATTCTATCTGTTGCCTCTGAATCACAGAAGGTTACCTTTATTTATTTATTTATTTATTTTTATAAGGTTACCTTTAAAAGGAACTTTTGCAATCATCTGTTACAGTTACCTCATTTTAATAGATAAAAGATTTTGCTAAGGTTCACATACATTCTCAATGCCAGAAGGAATACAGGATCTGTTGCCACTTGATTTACACATTTTTAATGTCAACTTGAGAAGCAAGTCTTTATATAACCTACTTTCTGAGCCCAGGCAGGAAAGAACAGCATTATCATTGCCTTCTTTACACGTATATCATACCTTCATCACGTGCGGTACCTTTTGTTTTCTTTTCACAGACTGTTAAGGTACTGTGAAGACAGGAAAGCAAGGGAGTGTCCAGGATGAGCATGAGAATGCGTAGGAGGTGGCTGGGGCCACTGCTGCTGACACTTTTGTCAGCAGCGTATCTGATATTTTTTGAATGGTCATTTTGGACAGATGAGGTAGTAATCTCTTCCTATTGAGGATATGAAGGAAATTATTTTAGTCACTCATTCTAGTCTTTTTCTAAAACCTATTTTAGTCATTTGAAATACTCTCCTACCACTTTTTCTGCAATCCAAGTCTACTTAGTAATTTCAACATGTTTTGTACTAAAGATCTTTTCTGATCCACAAAAGAAATCTTAGATTTGACTGGCAGCATGAGGGTAGTTATAAATACAAGCAGGACTGATAAGCTGGGGATTTAAATGTGCCTATAACTGAATGTTAATTGTTAAAGGTAGTAAGTAGTAATCACTTACAGGAGTTAATTTGCTGGCTACACATAAATATATATTTTAAAACTCACCAAACTTCCAACAATTTCATCTTAATTTCATCCAACAATTTCATCCAACAATTCCACTCTTAATGGTCTGGTATCTCCTTTCCCATTGCTACCTCTGAGCTAAAAGAACACAAGCATATGACTACACATGAAAAAGCCATAAAACCTTCCCATCCTCCAAATCTCTGCCTCCCTCAGCCAGGCAAAATGCCCAGCTGCCTGACTTTGAGGTCAAGTTGCAACACATATTTATGTAAAATATCTCCTTGAGGCTAGCAGTTTTAATATAATATTTCCAGTTTTGAGTTACTGCTGAGTTTTGTTTTATTTGATCCTTGATGCAGTTTTTGAAAAGATACAATCAAAAAGCAACTAAAATGTAATATAAAAGAGGTAGAATGGGGTAAGATAAAATAATGACAAAGTACATTTAAAGGAAATGCATTATTTGAAGAGAAAATTAGAAATAAAAAATACAAAAACATAAAGAGGGAGAAAATGACAAAGAGCAAAGTGGACAACAGAAGTGAGAAAAACTGGAAAAGATGGGAAAGCTAATAAAATAACTGGAAAGATGTAAACCTGTAGATAGTATAGTTTCAGCTGCTTAATTGTACACCTCCCTGTGCTCCTATTTCTACTCCTGTTAATGATCATTACCACTGTTATTTTTGTCTGTTTCTTTTTGGCTAGAACATAAAGACTTGAAGGATATAAGCAACGAAGAATGCCTTTTTGGATAATTTTGTGTTATCATTCCAAACCTCAAAATAACATCCAATGCTGATCGAAAGCAAAAACTTATGTAAATAAATGATGTAATGTGTTTAGTATTAGGCTACATATTAAACACAAAGGAAGGAATTTTCTTTATAAAATATTTAGGTTGGAGTAATTGCCTCTTTCTCCCTGCACCAATTCTGAATTACATCAAGGCATGGATTTGTTCTTGAATCAAAGGAATATCTTTGGACAGTAAAGTGTAAATACTAATAAAATCTGGATAGATGACTGAGAGACTCACCTATAAATGAAATACAGGAGATCTGTGGCATGATCTTTGAGATTCTCTTTTGCATCTAAGAGAATTTTCCTGCAGAGTTAAAAGAATAACAATGTCCTTGTTGCATCTTCCAGATTAAGAGGTCTCTGGATGTGTGAAAAGCCACTGAACTATTTTTCCAAAGTGTCTACTGTTAACAGGTCAACAGAGCTTGGTCATCTGGTTTTCCTACCTACAACAAATAGAAGACACAAATGAGAAAGCAAGAGATAACACCTCAAAACAGATACAACTGCTCAGGGATAAGTGACAGGTGACAATGAGAGATGTGAGAGAAGACTCTGCCAGAAACGAAACATGGGGTCAAATTAAAAAAAAAAAAAAAAAAAAAAAAAAAAAGTATGGAACTGAGAGCAGTGAAACATAGCTAATACTTTATAGATAGCCAGATGATAGAGATGACTGATAGATAAATGAATAGATAGGTGAAAGAAAGAAAGGGGGGGAGGGAGGGAAAGAACGAGGCAGGGTGGAAGTAGCCTCTGGAAATAGGTTCGTATCCCCATAGAATGAGGAAGTTCACGTAGTTCATCCATGGAGTGACTGGCTTATCAACTCTAACCCTTTGCTGCTTCAAATCCTAAACTATTGCCTGTAGCTTCAATATCTTCCAAATTCTAAAGTGGAAGATTTCATTTTGTTAATCCTAAACTTGCATAATGGAGATTTGAGAAGCCAACCTAATTTTTTAGTTCCATTCTTAGCTTTCCATGAGGATTTAGTCTTATGTTCCACTTGGCCTGTGTTAGGGATCCAGATCCTCTGAGACCCTGCCTCATTCTCCAGTTTTCCTGGGTGTTTGATCCCTCTCAGTGACTGAATCTCTATTCTTTCTGGCCAGAACTCCCTGCTGCCACAGTCTCATCTACCTGGATTTCAAACTACTGCTTCCTGCCAGGTTAGCTTGATGTCGCTTCTGTACCATTAGCAGGCTGTTTACTGTGGCTCATCACTGATTCCCATTGTCCCCTTGCCTAACCTTCTCCCACGACTAGCAACAATACTCATTCTACTGCCAGGGGTCTGTCTAACCTTAGACCTCTGGCCATCCCATCCTGCCATCACCCGGGCCTGGATTATAACACACTGAAACAGGGAGAAAGGCTCAAGATCTGTTCATTTCCAATTTTAGAAGGCAAGAATAGTAGAAAGCTTTGTCATAAGTTGTCATTAACAAATATTAAAGAAAACATAAGGATCTTCAGTGAGTGCATTTCCAGATGTCTAGAAAAAACATTCATGCAGAAAAATTCATTTTTTAACACTGTAAGTAGAAGTAAATAGATATATTTGCTCATTATTCCGTTTGGCACAAATATATTTCAGATAAGCACTTAAAGTACCACTTTCATATAAGTACAGTGCTAGGTACGCAGACATTAAAGCTCTCTTACACCTCAAGGGCTCTGGCCTGCACAGGGAGCCAGGGAGGAGTTGTTTCTGCTTACAGAAATGGAAAGAATATTACCAGGAGAAAAAGTCTCACTGTTAACATTATCTCTTGTACCTAACCCAACATTTATGTGAAAGACAGAGGTTTACACCTTAAATCACCCAGTCTAGATACTTCTCCATACTTTTCAGTGTCTTCACAAAGTCTTCACAGGAGAAACCCAGCAAACAATCAGGTCATCCTGCACTAATAGCTACACCATTGGGCTGTGCTCAGGTTTAAAGGATTTGACAAAACCCTCCTGGTAACTCACTCCTGAGGCTGCCCACACGGGTCTATACCCTGCACAGTGGCCTACTTCAGGTTCCAAGCACCTTTGTATTATTAGAGCAATGTGCCTTGTCAAGAAAGTAGCAACAGACAAAAGCCAGTGATCCTATCTATTCCTTTTGCATTGCTTCCCATTCTCATGTGCAAAATAGCACACTCCTCAGTGAAGAAAAATAATTCAAACATTTTTTATGATGAATTATTTCATTGAGTGTAAAATTCATTACAAAGCCACTAACAGACAGAATATCAAGAAACTTCCCCCATATCTGGAAAGAAAGGCATCAAAGAAAGGTTTGTCCTATTTTTTTTTATTGGTTTATATTGGTCATCTTTATTTTATTACTCTATTCACCTGATTGGAGGGTCACCAATAAATCTCAATTTTGTTCAGAGGTAGCATTATGACTGAGAAAATTGAGGAGTAAGGTTCATATCAAATGATCAAGGGAACTCATTTATCAAAAATATTCTGACAGAGAAAAGAAAGTGCACTATTTTGTGCTATTAATCATGGCATCAAGTATAAATAAAATCAGGGTCCATGCCAGTTATTCTTGAACTCCTCTAAAAGGGAAAGCCAAGCGAATTAAATAACCTAAACTGATCACATTAAAAGCAGTGATGTATGCAAATATTCTCCATGTCTTAGAAATAAGTTTTACAAATTTGTAAACACTTCCCCTTGAGCTATTCCTCAAAAGTATTCATTTACTATGTATTTTTTAACTTGCTCCCTTGTGTCCTTATGACATAGTAATAAGATGCTTAAACACGAGACAGAGGCAGAACATGCTATGTTCTTCACTGATGAGACATAGAATCATCAATCGATCAACTAACTAGTTAGTTGACAGAGTCCATGTGGACTTGATGCCAGGCACTGTACTACTTAACACCATGACATAATAGGAACTGTGCTATCAGCAAGACAGAATTTTGCCATTTGAAGGAGAGTTTCACTTCTGTTTGACATGTCTTTGACAGCAATGGTGGATTTTTAATTCTTCCCAACTTGTCTTCTGTTCTATGAAGACAAATATCAATGCCAGCAAGAGGACCTGTTTTAGCTAGAGGATGAAGTATATTGAATTGGCCAAGCTTAAGCAGTATTCTAAGATTCTCTTATTATACTGAATTTTAGAAACTCTAAGCAGATTTTTTAGTGTTTACATTATGAATGCTTCACATTCATGTTCTCAAATTTAATGAAATGGGTTAATATACACAAAACTGCCTCATTATTCTTTTTCTATCTTCTTGAAATAACAATTTATCTCATTTTTTCAATTTTTGTTGGTAGCTGAAAGATGTATGAAATGTATCATTTTTTACTAAGTACTGAATTAACTATATTTTACATATTTTAACATGCAATGTTTCCCTGGTTATTCATTACTAAAAATTTAATAACTGAGTTCCTCTTTAACCAGCCAGTTATTTAGTGTCTTTCCCTTTTTTTTAGTATGTTTCTAGTCACATAGGATTTTTTTATAGCTAGCCATTTATTACTGATTTTTAATCATACCTCATTTTGGTTAGGGAATTGGCCTGTATAATATTGATGTTTTAAAAATTATTGGAGTTTTTCTGGGGAACTAGCATATTGTCAAAGTTTATAAATATCCTATACATGTTTGGAATGAACATGACTTCGGTATTTGTTGAATAAAAAGATAAATTTATATGTACCCATGTATACACACAAGTACATACACAAGCTTGTTGATTTTGCTATTGAATTTTTCTATAATTTTATTTATTCGCTTGATATATCATTTTCCAAGCAAGTCCTCTAAACACTTCCCAGCTCCTATTCATAACATATCCTGCATGCACCATTCTCCCCCACGCTAAATGGGATCAAATAACACCTTCCAGAAACTAGAAGCTAAACTTATACTGAAGGCTATGTTTTTCTAGTTCAGGTAATTTTTTCACCAATATTCTTAAATACTGTGTATGCTACATACCTAAGGATTTATTTAACTGTCCCTTTGGGGAGATGGAAATTCAGCTTTTGCATTACTACCACCACTTCTTAATAAAAGAAATTTTAAATGTATCATTTAATTAAGAAATACACCCTGGGAAGACCCAATTACTATGAAATAAAATAACACTTTTAGATTGAAAAACATTATGTATGCACTTTAATAAGAAAGAGTTGAAAAAGGAAAAATAATTAGATGATACATTAAAACGTCCTCCTATTGATTTTTTCTTTCCATTTTCTGACCAATTCCCTATAAATTATGGTTAACTTCATGGTAAAGAAACCTTAATTAAAATGCCAAGTGCAAAAGGACAGGATTTGGCTGACATATGTAAAAGCAAATAAAAAAGACTGTAGGGAAAGTGAGACTTCATCGAAGGTGACATGATTGCGGAAAGATGTGCTGAGCAAGCACCTCAGCAGAACAAGCAATTTGGGGCAGTGTCATAAGCTGCAGGCATTTCAGAAAAAATACATTGAAAATGTAATTGAGAACAGCTTGGGTAATTAGACCCCAAAATGGCATCAATCTTTAGGACTGCAAAGGCAGAGGAAAACAAACTGGAAATCAGTAAGACATGGAGACAATGCAACAACAACAACAAACACACATATAAGAAGAGGCACACCTTGCTTTAACATTTGGGTAAATAGCATTATAAAAGTCTGTTTTTAAGTTAAGTGTATACAGATGTAGATTTATACATATTTGTGTGCTCCTTTATGTGTGTATGCAAATGAAACAGATATGTTAGCACAACATAAGCTGTCTTAAAAGCAAAGTGTTGTTCTGCAGCCTTCAAATTTTGTAAAGATATTCTAAAGGAATGTCTCCTCTATAACAGAAGTTGGGATGGGAAATCAGGACAAAAAGACTTTACAGTGTAAGAAGTCTTCCAAAAGAAAAGAAGTCATCCTTGTTAGTAGTTCTTCCCCCCTCCCCCAGCTAATGAAGTCTTGTTAAAGCCAAAGCAAAGAGAAAAATGAAATTGTAATTGTTTTTAAAAAATAACATGGAAGCTATTAAATGCAAAAAAATAATCAGGGAAAGAAGGAAGACTCAATAAAAGAGGTGCTTTTCCATCCAGTTTGCCTAAATGGCACCCAGTTTAGAGACTAAATAACTCTATTTCAAAAAATGATTAAGCCACAGATATAATTATATAATCTTAAGGCTTGTCAAACACACACTACTTGAGACTATCACGTCTTTGACTATACTTTCCACTTGACATTTCCCACTTACCATCTTTATATTTCCCTTCTCAGACATGGGTATATTTGAACAACACTTAAAAGTGAGAGTCCAAAGGTGACCTTGCCCAAGGCTAAGCACATGGTATAATAACAGTCACTGGGGCAGCCCAATAAATAAATCATATACTTCTCTAAAACTAGAGGTAGCATAAATTCCCTTAATGAAAATGCCATGTCCCTCCTCTCTCAAGTGCAAGATTATCTATGCCATCTACTCTATCAATTCACCCATTCAAAAACTACTGAACTCTTACTATGTTTCAGGTACTATGGTAAGTTCAGGGGATAGAGCAATGAAAAAACAAAAACAAAACTCCCAGTCCTCATGGAATTTATATTCTATTCTAGGGGTAGACAGACAATAAGTGAGAAAAATAAGAAAAAGTATCTAGTACATTAAATGATGATGATTGCTCAAGAAAAATAGAAAACAAAGGACGGAGATGGGCAATAAGGTGACAGTAGATAATTAAAGGCAACAATGTTTAGGATGTAAAATATAATTAGCAAAATAAAAAACACAAAAAGCAAATAGAATAAGTAAAAGAATGGATATGGTTAAAGAATGAACTAATGAGTTAGAAGACTACATTAAGAAATTTTCTCATAGAATAGTAGAAAAGGACAAAAAATGAAAATGTAATAGTTACACAGTAGGACAGATATAGATATGCTTATATCTGCATAATAAAGTCCTAGAAGGAGGATAATTTCTTGGAAAAAGGAAGAAATAAAATTTGAAAAAATAATGAAGATAAACTGTCTCCCAAGTGAAGGGTTGCAATCCAACAACTTTTCACCACCTCCACTGCTACCACCTTAATCCAAGTTATCACCTCTAGTATGGATAATATAGTAGCCTTCTAATAGCCAAATGGCCTCCTAATGCCTTCCACTCTTTCCCTCCTATAATCTAGTCTAACATAGAAGTTATAGGAAATTTTTCAAATTGTAAATCATAACATATCACTCTTCTCTCAAAACCCTATAACTGCCACTCTGATTAAAAGTCAAAATTTGTACATGTAGTATCCAGATGTTGGCTCCTAAACCACTCCCCAATAAAAGTAACCAGGGCCCCATGGAGAAATGGCTGATTCTAGAACTGGGGCAGGAAACACACAAAATGAGCTTGAAGCATCTTATAGTGCCAGAAAGTAAGGAAGTGTTCAATTTAAACACCACAATGGGGGTTTGCCAAAGGGACAGAGGAACCAACTGGAAGAGTTCTCAATGGCCAAAGTCAGAACAGCATAACCACAAAATGTAATGCAATATTGAATTATAACCTAAAGTAAAATCTAATCATGAGATAGACATCAGAAAAATTCAAATTGAGGAGCATTCCAAAAAATATCTGACCTGGACTCCTTGAAACTGTTTCAATTATCAAAAACAAGGAAAGTCTGAGAAACTGTCACAGCCCAGAGAAGCCTAAGTGTAAGTGTTGAGTAGATGTATTTTGGTAACCTGGAGGGGATCCCAGAACAGGAAAAGAACATTAGGTAAAAACTAAGGAAAACTGAATAAAGTCTGGATTTAGTTCATTTAAAAAACAAATTCTTAAAATGACCTGAAATCCTCTACATGTCCTGGCTTTCCCAGTATTTATTTTCTGGCCACATCTCCTACGATTTCTCCCACCTTCCTCAGTTTTAACCACAATGTTCCCTACTGTTCTTATACTCCAGAATGTATTGACCTCATGGCTTTTCACTGGTTGTTCTCATTATCCAGAACTCTCTTTCTTGTCATCCCAAGACTTATTCTCTCACCTGTTCAAATCTTGTTCAAATGTAACCTATTCAATGAAGCCTACCCTGATCACTGTATTTAAATTGTAGTCTGGTCCCTACAACAATCTCAAACTACTCTAACCTTAATAATGTGTAATTATATATTCTACTTATTTATTATGTTTATTTTAGATCACGACTCCTCAACCTCTTTATTCTCAATCAAGTTATAAATTCAACAAGTGAAAAATATGTAGGGCTGTTTTGTTTATAGGCCTATTTTAAACACTTAGAACAATGACTAGATAGAGTAGGTGTTTAATACATATTTGTTTGATCTTGGACTTCCCAGCCTCCCAAACTGTGAGGAATAAATTTCTGTTGTTTATAAGCTCTCCAGTATGTGTTTTGTTATAGCAACCTGAACAGACTAAGACAAATATCAAACACAGAAGGAAGATTCTGAAAATTTCAAGACCAAAAGAGCAAAACAACTACCAAAGAACAAAAATTAGGTTAACTAAATCTCCTTCAAAAGCCACACAGGGTGTAAGACTACAATGAGGAAATACTTTAACTATTAAATGAAGAGACCTTGGAAATCACAATTTTGCATCCTACAAAGTGTCAGTCAAATGTGAAGATACAATAAAAAATATTTTCAGACATTTAAATTCTCTGAAAATTTGCCATTTGAAAAGCACATTGAAAATAGTTTCTGAGGAACTGAATCAATAAGAAGAGAAAAAACATCCAAAAAATGCTGCAATACTTAAGGAAAGGTAGTAATAGTGATAAAATTGGAAAATCTTTTACTATCTAAAACAAACAAAAATAACTATGAGGAAAAGGAAAGAAGGAAGGATGGACAGGAGGGAGGAAGGAAAAGGGAAAAGGAATTTCAAATAACCCAGAATTAAAATTCTAGATGATACTAACATTATTGAAGCAGGAGAGAGTTCAAGGGATCTAGGAGCATGCCAAGAAGATTTTAACATTCTTGTTTTCCTAGATGCAGATATAAACATAAATGTAACAGTAACAAAGAAAAAAGGAGAAAACAAATTCTGTAGAAGAGAGACAAGCTGAAACGAAAAGTAAACAAGTCAGAAGTAAGTCCAAAATATCTGCAATCACAATCAATATAAATAAATGGACTAAACTTATCAGTTACAAAATAGGAACTGTTAGATGGCTTTTAAAACTCCAGCTACAGTTCAGTTAGAAGAAACTCAAGTGACATTTAAGGACAGAAAAGCTAAAAGTAAGAAAACTGATGGTAGGTACATACTAGTCAAAAGAAAGCTGGTGTTTTCCAACAAATTCGACTTTAAGGGAAAAATTGATATTATAGATGGGATTGCTTCATGAAAATTAAAAGTCCAGTTTAATTAAAATTATAATAACTATAAGTATACTATACCTAATAAAAGTCTCAGAATTTATAAAATAAAAATTAATAGACTTATTAGGAGAAACTGGCAAATTTGCCAATCAGAGGGCAAGACTAAAACACAGCTCTTTATTTTTTTTTAAGATTTTATTTATTTATTTGACAGAGAGAGACACAGCAAGAGCGGGAACACAAACCGGGAGCGGCAGAGGGAGAGGGAGACGCATGCTTCCCGCAGAGCAGGAAGCCTGACGTGGGGCTCGATCCCAGGACTCTGGGATCATGACCTGAGCTGAAGGCAGACGCTTAATGACTGAGCCACCCAGGCGCCCCAAAACACAGCTCTTTAAAGGAAAAATAGGTACATCAGGATTATGGAATAGGTATCATATAGATAACATTATTTAGACACAGACAATATAATTAAGTTAGAAGTTAATAAAAATGTCCACATATTTGGAAATAGGAAGAGCATACTTTCTAAGTAGCTCTTCCTTCAAAGATAACATAATGAAAACTGCATGATCACGAAAAGACTACATGTCACAATTTGAAGCTGCAGCAAAAACAGTACTTAAAGGGAAATTAAATACCTCAAGTAATTACAAAGTAAACTAACCAATGCCAATAATTAATTAATTAAACATATAAAGTAGATAGAAAAAGTAATAAAGGTAAAAGCAAGTATTGGTGAAACAGCAAAATGAGTCTCAAAAGTCAAATGTTGGTTGTTCAAAAAGATAAAGCACAAACCTCTAACAAAATTGATAAAGGAGAAAAGAGAAGATATATATATATGTATATAACATTTTGAGTAAGATGGAGAAGATATTAGAAATAAAATGGATATTAAAGATGTAATAAAAAATCAATAAATTTATGAGAAAAATTTTAAAACTTAGTTACCTTGGGAAAATTCTTAAAAAAAAATGTAACTTACCAAAACTGAGTCCAAAAGAATAGAAAAATGAAGACTCATTATTGAAACCATAGCTTAAAATCATCCCATAAGAAAATAATAGTCTCAAATGACTTACAAGTGAGTTCTACCAAATTTTATGAAGCATATCATTACAGTCTAGTAGAAACTCTTCTAGACAATGGAAAAAGAGAATATATCTCAAACCTGTAAAATCGTAATGCAACAAAGAAAATTATAGGTTCTTCTATGAACAACCATAGATGAAAAAACCCTAAATCAAGTAGCATATTTGAGATACATATATGAAAATCACACATGACCAGGTACAATTTATTCCAGTAATGTAAGGATGGGTTAATATTAGGATGGGTTAACATTTAATAGGTAAATACCTAACATATAAATAATATATAATAATATATAGCCCTTAATATATAAATGTCATCACTGATTATCTCAAGAGAAAGAAAGATTCATAGAAATTTAATAAAGTAAATTTAATAAAATTTAGCATGAATTAAATTATAAAAACTGCTACTAAACTTGAAGGACAAAGCTGGAGGTAC
The DNA here is from genome assembly GCF_003265705.2 of Callorhinus ursinus. Taxonomy (NCBI): domain Eukaryota; kingdom Metazoa; phylum Chordata; class Mammalia; order Carnivora; family Otariidae; genus Callorhinus; species Callorhinus ursinus. The sequence goes on along the minus strand of NW_027397066.1, from coordinate 94,115,886 downwards.
CACAATCCCAGATTTCAAGATATACAACAAAGCTATAGTAATCAAAACAGTATGGTACTAGCACAAAAACAGACACATAGAACAATGGGACAGAATAGAGAGCCCAGAAATAAACCCATGCACATATGGCCAATCAATCTACGACAAGGGAAGCAAGAAGATACAATGAGGAAAAGAATATCTTCAATAAGTGGTGTTGGAAAAACTGGACAGCTACATGCAAAAGAATGAAACTGGACCACTTTCTTACACCATGAACAAAAATAAACTCAAAATGGAATAAAGACCTAAAAGCGAGACCTGAAACCATAAAATTCCTCAAAGAAAACATAGGCAGTAATCTGTTAGACACTGGTTTTAGCAACCTATTTATGGAAATATCTCCTCAGGCAAGGAAAACAAAAGCAAAAATAAATTATTGGGACTACACCAAAATAAAAAGCTTTCACACAGCAAAGGAAACCATTAACAAAACAAAAAGGCAATCTAGTGAATGGGAAAAGATACTTGCAAATGATATATCTGATAAGGAGTTAATATCCCAAATATATAAAGAACTTATACAACTCAACCCCCAAAACATCCAATTAAAAATGGACAGTAACAAGATGATGGGCATTTAGAAGGGCATTTGATGTAACGAGCACTGGGTGTTATATGCAACTGGTGAATCACTAAACTCTACCTCTGAAACTAATAATATGGTATATGTTAAGTAAATTAAATTTAAATAAAAAATTTTTAAAAATGGACAGAAAATCTGAATAGACATTTTCCAAAGAAGACATACAGATGGTCAACAGACACATGAAAAGATGATCAACATCACTCATCACCAGGGAAATGCTAATCAAATCCACAATGGAATATCATCTCATACCAATCAGAATGGCTAAGTATCAAAAAGATAAGAAATAACAAATATTGGTGAGGACATGGAGGAAAGGGAACATTTGTGCATTGTTGGTGGGAATGTAAACTGGTGCAGCCCCTTGAAAAATAGCATGACGTTTCCTCAGAATAATTAAAAATAGAGATACCCTGTGATCTAATAATTCCACTACTGGGTATCTAATCCCCAAAATGAAAACACTAATTCAAAAAGATATATGCACCCCTATGTTTATTGCAGTATTATTTACAATAGATAAAATATGGAAGCAACTCAAGTGCCCATTGATAGACGAATGAAAAGATGTGGTATCTGTATACAATGGAATATTACTCAGCCATAAAAATAATTGAAATCTTGCCATTTGTGACAACATGGATGGACCTACAGGATATTATGCTAAGTGGAATACCTCAGATAAAGGTCAGAACCATATGATTTCACTTGTATGTGGAATCTAAAAACAAAACAAAACATATGAACAAATAAATAAAAAACCGACCCTCAATATACAGAGATCAAACTGGTGGTTGCCAGAGGGGAAGTGGATGGAGGGACGGGCAAAATAGGTGACAGGTATTAAGAGGTACAAACTTCCAGTTATAAAATAAATAAATCATGGAAATGAAAAGAATGGCATAGGGAATATCGTCATAACAATGTAATAACTTTGTTTGCTGACAGATTGTAACTATCCTTATCATGGTGAGCACTGAGTAATGGATATAAGTACTGAATCACTATGTTGTATACCTGAAACTAACATAACATTGAATGTGAACTATACTTCAAAGATAAACAATTTTAAACTTAAAATTTTGAAAACAAAAAATAAAATTACCTGTCTTAGAAATAAATTAATTAAAAAATAAAACTACATACAAAGACAATTTTGATTCAGAAGACCTAAAATTAACTACAGCTTACTCTATCACAGGACCATAACCTTGCTATTAAAGAGGGGTCCACAAACTAGGATTTACAGCATCAACATCACCTAGGAGCTTGTAAGATTTTCAGAATCTCTGGATACAGGACCTGTATTTGAACTAGAATCCTGGGTGATTCACATGCACACTGCAGTTATAGAAGTGCTGATCTAGAATACATTTTCTCACCTCTCACCGTTGACAGTTGGGGCCAGATATCTATTTGTGTTGAGTGCTGTTCTGTACATTATAAAAAAGAAAAAAAGAAGAAAAAAGAAAACTCTTAGTGAACTTGAGTTTACTCAAGGGGAGGAACACCTCAATAAATGTACGTTATTGTCAGTCTTATACATCTCCAGTTTGATAGTAGGTTCATAAATGTTAACTATAGGATTAAAAATAAAAATTTTAAATGTAGCTATGCATGGCTCAGTGATGACAGTGTACCACAAATCAATGTTTATTATTAAACTAATTCTGAATACCTGATATATATATATATTTAAAGATTCTATTTATTTGACGGAGAGAGAGACAGAGAGAGAGGGAACACAAGCAGGGGGAGCAGGAGAGGGAGAAGCAGGCTTCCCGCTGAGCAGGGAGCCCGATGCGGGGCTTGATCCCAGGACCCGGGGATCATGACCTGAGCCAAAGGCAGACGCTTAATGACTGAACCACCCAGGCGCCCCTTGATACATACGTTTTTAAAATAAAGGGAGTGTGAATGCAGTGCACTTTCCACTGTACTTTTTCAATGAGGAAGCAGGGTAGGGGTGGGAGAGAGATGTTCTTCAAAACAGATAATAAAAACAAAAGTAAACACAAGGAGCTTCTTAATCACTGACACTAGATTATAGAATCAAAATCTATTTATGTCAGATGTTCAGTATAGTAAGATGTGCTCTATAGATGTACTATAATTAGTGGTATATCTAACTTTCCTAGTAGATCTGGCCTTTACTGAATTCAACCACAAAGAAAAAAATGGGACAATTTTACTATGTGACATGACAGGATATCTCCTAATGAAAGACAACACCTACATTATTTAACACACTTTGTAAGGAACCTAGCACTAAGCCCTCATGGTTGCACTTAAAAAGATATTTTGTTCTTTATGCCTTCATTAAATGAACTCTAATCACATTCTCAAGCTGTAACAAAATGACATCCTGGCAGAGAAAAACTCATACCAAGTCTTTTCCTTTCTTTCTTAAGGAGTCATATTTTACACAAATCCTACTGAAAATGTAGTCTCCTTAGTTGTCAAGATTTTTCTGCGCATAAAAGCCCATCTTTGTTTTAAGTCTGAAACAAACCCTGTGCTCACTGAAACTAGATTCCAACCACAAACTTCTCCATAATTGACTTCCTGTAAGGACCACCTATTAAAGCTCATAGATCTTATCCTAAGTCTGGATTATATATTCACTAGAAATGACTGTATCATTTTGCTGATTATCCTGAAGTGGTCAGAAGACAAATTATATCAGAAGCAGAGAAAAATCATTTTAAAATGTGAAATAAAACATTTGCTCTAAAGACTTTCTTCAGAAAAATATACAACTATACCGGATTTTCTTCATTAATTTTCTAAACGTGACCACTTCTGACTTTCTGTCCTGTCTTTTTCTGATGCTGAAAATCTTAAATTTGATTTACCACAGCCATTTCAACAGGATTTCTGAACAAGTGACAGTCTAAAGCTCAGGTTGGTATAAGAAAGAGAAAGAATTTCTTATACCAAAAGTTAGAAGGCACTGTAAAGATTTCTCTACATTAATTTTTACTGATTGAATATTACTAACTGTAACCTGTTTCATTCTACATCCAATATGACTTGAGCAGTATCATAGGTACATTTGTAGCCTAGGATTTAGAGAACATTTTATCATATTGGGTTTGTTGGTCTTTGAAGAAAATCTTCTAAGCAAGAACATTTTGCTTAATGCCAGTCCATGGCATTCTTCTAGTTTGACCATGCTGATCAATCAAAATATTCTCAAAATCTCCAAAAGCAAGAAAATATTTTTTCAAGTCACAGTGTAAATCAAACTTTTCCTTAGATGCTGTAAATAAAAAAAAAATTTAGGCAAAAACTGCAGTTTTTCCTGCAACTTTTCTTGCTGTTGATGGATAAGAGACTAGTCAATGTGATCAAAAGTGCTTTAATTTAACATAATACTTAAATATTGCTAAGGTGAGCAGGGTGCATCAGAATATTCCAAAACTAGCCACCATATATTGAAAATGACATAGAACTTAAGAGAGGATAGAGAATAATCTTTAGGAATGAAGGGAAGGCTGTGGACTCAATAATCATGTGAAAAGTATTAACAAAAGATAGATAACTAAGATTATTGGGAGCCATAGACTTGAACATCATGCAACTTATAAAATGAAATAAGCCAGTATCATTGAAATATAATGTTTGTTCATGAAAGCCTTTATTTTCCTGTGTACATTGTTGGATTATTTTCCAATGTAAGTATAAACTTAATTTAAATCATAAAAATTTTTTACTATCTTGCTTTTTTATAAAATGTCACTTACTTTTCAAAGAGCTAAACCACATGTTGCCTAATACAATGTATAAAATTGCTTTGTTAGACAGTAGTTGAAGATTCTCAAGAGTACATAAATTCAACGGATAGTGTAAGGTCACACTACAATTTCTAGGACAGCTTCAAGAATGTAATAGTAGTAGTTTGGCACCAGATTGATGGTACACATACTGTTTCATCCTAAAGGTTTTGGAGAATAGAAAAGTAAAATTACAACTAGATTAGCTTTGATAACTATTCTTTCAGGAGCTTTGAGAATTCTCTCTTTAACAGTAATATTTTACATGGTACTCATAAGATTAAGGGCTATTTTTTTTCAAATATTCACTTTGGAATTAGTATAGAGTCACATAAAATTGCAACGAAATATAGGAAGGTCCTGTGCATACTTCACCCAGCTTCTCCCAATGTTAACATTGTGCACAGCTATAGTATAGTATCAAAACCAGGAAACTGACATGTATATAACCCATAAAACTTATTCATATTTCACCAGCTGTATATGCACTTGTGTATGTGTGTCTGTGCATGTCTAGAATCTTATCACATATGTAGCTTCATATAACCACAACTTCCAGCAATTTAAATGTGTTATCCAACTGACTTCTGGATCCCACAACTTCTGATTATAAAACAGCTGTTGATCTTACGGAGTTTTCGTATGTGATAAGTCACACTTCTCTTGCTGCTTTCAAGACTCTGTCTTTGTTTTTGGCTTTCAACAGTTTATGATGTCTTTAGGGGAGAATCATTTTGAGATTATTCTGCTGGAGTTCAGAGAGCTTTTTGCATGTGCAGATTAATTTTGTTCATCAAATTTGGAAAATGGTTAACCATAATATTCAAATATTCTTTCTGTCTCTTTTTAAACTCTCTTCTTTTGGGATTCCCACCATATTTTTGTTGGCATGCTTGATGTGTTCCACATGTCTTTGAGTCTCTGTTCTTTTTCTTTATTCATTTATCTTCCTGTTCCCCAAACTAAATAATCCCAATTGCTTTATTTTCTGGTTTGCTGATTCTTTCCTCTGCCTGCTCAAATCTTTGTTGAGCACTTCCAGTGACTTTTTCATTTCAGCTATACTTTCAACTCCATAATATCTATTTGTTTTTTAAACATATGTATCTACCTCTTTATTGATATTCTCTATTTGGGGAGACATTGTTCTCATACTTTCCTTTGGTTCTTTGGTAGTTCATTTGTTGTCTTTGTCTAGTGAGTTAAACATCTGGGCTTCTTAAGGGACAGTTTGTATTGACCACTTTTCTTCCCTGTGTATGGGCCATAGTTTCTTGTTTCTTTGTGGATGGCAAAAAATAACCATTTTAAATAAAATGTGACAAATCTGGAAATGAGCTTCTTAGTTTTCAAGGCTATCATAGAACTGGAGAGGGAGAGAATAGGATGGAAATTGGGCAAAATAAAATGCCATTAATCTCATACCAAGGTTCATCCTTCTTGAATAAATTCTCCATAGATAGTTGTCAACCTTGTTAATTTTCAGAATTTGGAAAATGTTATGTTGATGTTTTTTGCAAATGTCCTTATTGATTCTGTGGAGGAAGGGATTTGTAGAGGATTTCACTGTTATTCCCCAATCCCTCACTTCCAACACTAAAATTTTATTGAGGATTTTTATATATATTTTCATAAAAGATACTGTAGTTTTCTTTGTGTGTGTGTCTGCATGCAGGTGCATTCATATGTGCACACTATCTTTTGTTATCAAGGCAATACCTACCTTATAAAATTGGAAGTTATTAGGAAGCGTTTCCTCCACTTCTATTTTCTGGAAGATGCTGCATAATATTTTTAATAATTCTTTGAATGTTTGCTAAAATTCTCCATTAAAACTACCTGGGCCTGGATATTTCTTGTCCATAGCTTTAAATTATAAATTCAACATCCTTAATAACCTTAATAATTATAAGACTATTTAGGTTATCAATTCATCTTGGCTGAGTTTTGCTAGTTTGTGGTTTTTGAGGAATTGGCCTATTTCTTCTAAATTGTCAAGTTTATAAGCATAAAGTTATTTGTAATATCCCCTTATCATTCCTTGAATGGCTATAGGTTTTGCTCTGCTATCCTGTTTCATTCCTGACATTAGCTATTTGTGTTTTCTCTCATCTATGTGTGGAAATAAAAAATTCCCTAGATGTTCAATGTTCTTGCAAGAAGTCTTAGCCTCTTGATATTTTTTACATTTCATAACTGATATTTGTATCCATTTGTCTTGTTAATTACAGTGATCAAAAAGGATAGCAAAATGTCTTTTATTTTCTGGAGAAAGCCACTGATTATGGCCCTAGACTAGATTATGAGGTTAAGCTCCACAGTGCTAGAAATTCTGTAACCTATCTCTCCAGGTATTTACATTTCAAGGAGAAATGAGGTTGGAAACTTGAAAACATCTATAGGTCTGAGACAAATGGGGTTAATTGGATTCTGAAAAGATTTTAATTTACATACCAAAGAGCTACAGCAAGAAGGACACTCTTCAAAGTGAGGTGGACAGCTGCCTCCTTTCCCTGTATTAAGCAATAAAATATCACTCTGCTTTTTCTCCCACCTGTGAGGTATCCAGCTAATCATGTAAGACAATTTACCAGACTTTTATCACATTGACTAAGGGTAAATACTAGAGCAAAGAATCAGGGATGGTGGGAAGAACAACAACAACAAAAAAACCCACTTATTATTTGCTAAAGGTATTTAATAAGAAATCTGTCTCTGATCCAGAACTCTCTATGTGCACACAGTCAGAATAAAATAAATGAAGATGAACATTAAAAATTCAACATTTATCTTTGTCACCTTGGTAGAGATTTATAAGTCGTATTGACTTTTTTTAAGAACCAGCTTTTGGGGCGCCTGGGTGGCTCAGTCTGTTAAGCGGCTGCCTTCAGCTCAGGTCATGATCCCTGAGTCCGAGATCGAGCCCCACGTCAGGCTCCCTGCTCAGCGGGGAGTCTGCTTCCTCCCCCTCCCCCTGCTCCTTCTCTCTCTCTCTCTCTCTCAAATACGTAAAAAATCTTTAAAAAATAAATAAAATAAAAGTGTTGTTTACTTTCCAAATGTATGGAGATTTTTCTATTGTTTTCTATCTTTGATTTCTAAGTTGGTTCCATTATCACTAGAAAAATTATTCTCTTTGATTTCAGTTCCTTTAAATATATTAAATTTGTTTTATAGCCCAGGATTTGTCTATTGTAGTGAAAGTTCCATTGGCACTTCAAGCAGACATATTTAGTTTTTGTTTGGTGTAGTGTTCTATAACTGTTGATGGTATCCTATTGATGGTGTTACTCAATTATCTATATCCCTGCTGATTTACTGTCTATTATTTCTCTGGTTTCCCAACTATAACTGTGGATTTCTCAATTTCTTCTTTCGGCTCTATCAGTTTTTGCTTCATGCATCTTAAAGCTTTGTGGTTTGATGCACACTAATTAGGAATGTCATATATACATTATCTGATATTAATGTAGTTACTCTTACTTTTTTGATTTTTTAATGTTTGATAAATATGCCTTTTTGCATTATTTTACTTTCAACCTACAAATTTTGTTATATTTGAAGCATTTCTTACAGACAGCATCCAGCTGAGTCATTTTTATTTATTCACTCTGTCGATCTCTGATTTTCATTCTTCTGTTTCTTTTTTCTTATCTTCTTGTAGGGTACTTGCACATTTTCCAGAGTTTCATTATGATTTATTTATATTTTAGGTATATTGTTTTATACAGTTTTCTTATTATTGCTTTAGGTATCACCATATACATATGTAACTTATCAGAGATTCCTCGTGTTCATGTTTTAACACTTTGAGTGAAAAATAGAACCTTTACTTCCTTTGAGGTCCCTTTACCCTCCCCAATTTTAAATATAATTGTCCTAAGCATTTCTTCTACATAGAGCAAGCATTATATCAAATTGTGTTACTGCTTTTGCTTCGACCCTAAAATATGATTGAAGAAACCTATGAAGTGAAACTCTATTTTGTTTACTTCTGTTTTTACCCATGCCATTGTTCTTTTCTTTCTGAAGTTCCCAGGCTTCTATTATCATCATCTTTCTATTTGGATATTTCTTTTAGTCATTCTTGAAGGGTAGATTTGCTAGCAACAAATTATCTTTGTTTCCCTTCATTGGAGAGTGTCTCTATTTCCCCTTCTAACTTGAAGGACTGTTTTAATAGATACAAGAGTCCATTTTCACAATTCTTTTCTTTTAGCACTAGAAAAATCTTCTTCCACTCATAGCCTCCACGGTTGCAGATGAGAAATCTGCTATTACTTAGGTAATATGCCATTTCTCTCTGGCTATTTGTAAAATTTCTTTCATTGTCTTTAGTTTTCAGAAGTTTAATTATGCTGTATCTTAGCGTAAATTTCTTTGGGTTTATCCCAATTGAAGTCCCCCCCCCCAGTTTCTTGAATCTGTCCCCCCCCCCCAGTTTCTTGAATCTTTCACCAAATTTGTAAGTTTTCAACCATTATTTAAATAGTTTTTAAGTTCCACACCTTTTTCTCTCTCCTTCCAAGAGCCTAGTGATACAAATTTTATAGCTTTTGTTACTATCCCTCAAGTTCCTGAGGCTCTTTTTTTTTCTTTTCAGTTTTTTATCTTTATTGTTCAGACTGAGTAAATCTCCATTCAAATTTTCGGATTCTGTCCTCTTGTCATCTCCATTCCACTACCAAATCCATCTAGTAAGATTTTTATTTTGGTTATTATATTTTTAAATTCTATAATTTCTATTGGGTTCTTTTCTATAACTTAGATTTCAGTTTATAACTGAGATTTTTGGTTTATTTATTTGTATCCAGAGTATCTGTAGCTGATAATTGGAGCATTTTTATGATAGCTGCTCTTTAAAATCCTTATCAGATAATTCTAACATCTGATTCATATCAGTATTAGTATCAGTTGATTGGTTTTTCTTTCTCATTCAAATTATTGTTTTCTTGGTTATTGGTATAAAAAATAATTTTTTTTTTAAAGATTTTATTTATTTATTTGAGAGAGAGAATTAGAGAGAGAGAGAGAGCACATGAGAGGGGGGAGGGTCAGAGGGAGAAGCAGACTCCCCGCCGAGCAGGGAGCCCGATGCGGGACTCGATCCCCGGACTCCAGGATCATGACCTGAGCCGAAGGCAGTCGCCCAACCAACTGAGCCACCCAGGCACCCAAAAGTAATTTCTTAAAATTACATCCTAGACATTGTGATTGTTTTGTTAGGAAACTTTTGATTCTATTTAAACTTTCTATTTCAGGTTAGTGTTTATTTTTGTGGTCTTTAGTTCCAATGATAGTTTACTTTTCTGTGCCTTATGTTATTCTGGTCTACTTTCTTCTTCTAGTGCTATTGGAGTTCCCATTCAGTCCCTACTGGTACCATTTGCAGGTGGAGGAGGCACATCCTTGGACCATCTGTTGTTACTGAACAACCTTTTGGGGAAGAGTGCAGAAGCCTCTGCATTTGGGTTTTCTTATGCTAGTGGATGAGGGCAGGGAGACATAGGGCTTCAGTTTTCACCACCAGTGCCACCAGATTGGAACACCCGCTGATGTACAGCATGGACTAGGATTGTCTAGGCCTTTATTGCTCTGCTGCCAGAGGATTGGACTGGCCAGCAGCCTAATTTGTGGAGCTGTGGGTGACATTCCCCCATTAGACCTCTTTTGGACTTCCTCTCTCTGAGTCCTTTGGCCAGGAGGAGCAAGCTTTTCATGTTTGTTTGGTTGGTTGATTGGCTTTTGTCCATGCTTTTTGGTGACTCCAGGTTCTGTCTAGCACCCAGTCCTGATGTACCTGTTTATGTCCCCTTTTTCCAAGACCAAGCAGAGGTGAAGAGAGAACATGCAAAGCAGTTCATAAAATATCTAAAAGAGCATCAGAGTAAAATCTGCCTTCCGGTGACTAAGAGGCCTGACGTAGAGTACTGGGGAACTGACCTGCAAGTCATAGTGATTGCTCTGGAGGTGGAAAAGACATTACACAAGCTCCTGCAAGACCTGAAGAGCTTGGCTTCTAAGAATAGTGAAACTGATTTCTTAGAATTCCTGAAAAAGGTCTTAGGTAAACAGAAAAGGAACAAAGTATCTGGAATACCAGCATAGCTATCAGAAGGAATTAGAAAGGCTGACTGAGAAGGAAGGCACATCTGAACAGCCTGCGCAAGCATCAGGCAAAGAGACTTAACATCTGAAGGCAACACAGCAAGTCTTCCATTATAGTAGTTCCCAAAGGCAGCTACTTAAGAATCTTGATCTCTATTTGACAGAAGACTGCTTTCCTTTTAATCTAGTTCATTGTTATGCATGGAAATAAATTGGTTTTGCATTACAAAAAAAGTCCAGTGGTATATGGGAAATAAAGGAAAAACCTAGAGGTCACCATGTTGTCATTCTTCAAGTCCCAAAGTCCCTAACCTGTTCATATTCTTCTTTCAAGCTTTCAAGTTGGAATTGTCATCCAAAGTATAACCTTCCCAGAGGCTGATGAAGTTACTAGTCTAAGGTTATCGACTAAACCACTCACATTTAGGTTTTCCGATCTTATTGCTTAGCAACCACACATATTCATTTTGATATCTTTAAATAGATTGCCTTTATCTTAATGACATCATTAATTATATCTGGTAGATTGCTGAAATATCTCTACTAACAAAATTAATCTCTTTAGTGGCCTATCTTGTACTCCGTAGTGGTTACAGAGGGTATCAAAGAAGTGAACACATATGTTACTATGTATATGTGTTTGCTAATATTTGATACCTTCATCCAAAATAAAATAAAATAAATAGAAGATATAGCAATACATACTAAGTTGCCTCTGCCTTTAAAGATGTATGTGTTTTATAATTAACAAAGTGCTAGATTCTTGCTAAATTTTTTACATAGGAAAATAAGACTTAAAGTTATCAATGCCCAGAGAGGATATGTGGTGCTATCTGGAATGACACAGCTCCGTGGCCAGGCAGTATTTAACTACCCACTTTAAAACTTTTATATCAAGCCAGGCATCATTATGTAGAGATACTGGCATGGAATTAAATAATATGTATTTTCATGCCTCAAGAACTACTTCATTTCAAGTGTATCTTGCTGCTTATCAATTAGAATTAGCTAATGTTGAAAGTTAACATAGAAAACAAAAAAATTATCTTTAGATTTTCTTAATACTATTATTCTAACTCACTCAAGCTATTTTATTATTATTTTTTGGAAGTTTGTTTTGAAGAGAACATCTTTGAACAGTAATATTACCGGATACTTTATATGTGCTTTTTGCACTTATAAAGCAAACAGACACATAAGTAGGGATTTAATCAAACATGGTTTTAAATACTTTAAATGGCCATCCTAAGTCTTTTTAGTTTTTAGTAATCATTTAGCTAGGTTTTCAGGAAGTAAGCCAAGACTTATAGTAAAAGTCTTGGTAAATTATTCCTTCAGCTTTTGAAATCCACCCTGAAATAACATTAAGTAACTTTAAAGGTTCAGGTAATAAGGCATTAACAACCCAAATTCATGAGAAGTAAAGTGGAGTGTTTTAAAATGTTAAGTATTTCAAACTGAAGATGTAAAGAATGAAATACACTCAATGAATTTCCTTTATCTTTAACTTAAGTTTTCTTAATGTATAGTTGATGTACAATAAACTCTACATACTTAACTTACCCAAAGTGACAAATCTGCAAATACATATACATCCATGAAACCACTGCCACAAAGTATTGAATATTTCCATCAACTCCAAAAAAAACTTTTGTAATTGCCCATTCCCCCATAACAAAATTGTTTTGGCTATTCTGGGTCCTTTGCATTCCCAGGTGATTTTAGAATCAATTTGTCAACTTCTACCAAAACAAAACAAAAGGAAAGAAAACAGAGCCTATTGGGATTGAGTTGAATTTATGATTAATTTGGAAAGAACTGACATAGTGATAACTCTGAGTCTTACATCTGTGGTGTATATCTGTCTATTTATTTAGATCTCTAAATCTCTCAGCAGTGCTTTCAATTTTAAGTGTATATGTCTTTCAAATCTTCTGTTAGATTTATCCATAAGTATATCATACTATGGTGCTATTAATGGTATTCTTTATTTTAATTTCAAATTGTTCACTGCTAGTACACAGAAATACAATTGCTTTCTTATATTGATCTCGTATTCTGCAATTCTTAAATTCACTTTTCAGTTCTATAGCGTTTTTAAAGATCCCATTAGATTTTTCTACATAGACAATCATGTCATTTATAAATATTAACCGTTTTACTCTTTCCATTCTGGATGTCATTTATTTATTTTTCTTCCTTTATGGCATTTGCAAGAATTATCTGGTTCAATGTTAAACAGAATAGTGAGAGTAGATATCCAATTTGCTCCTGATCTTAAGAAGAAAGTATTTAACTGTTCCCCAATAAATATGATGTTAACTGTAGGTTTTTCATAAATGCTCCTTATCAAGTTAGGCAAATTCCTTCCAATTCCTACATTGTTGAGAGTTTATATTAAAATGGTATGTTAAATTCAGATGATCATGGGGCACCTGGGTGGTTTCAATCGGTTAAGCATCCAACTCGGTTTCAATTCAAGTCATGATCTCTGGGTCATGAGATTGAGCCCCATGTGCGCTCTCCCTCTACCCCACCCCCATTCATGCTCTCTCTCTAAAATAAATAAATAAAATCTTTTGAAAAAATAAAATTAAGATGACTATATTTTTTTTCAAAAGTTTACTAATATGATGAGTTTTGTCCCTTGCAATGTCTTGCATTGTAATGCAAGACTCTTTACCATTCAAAAACAATAAATGAAATTCACCATATTACCGAGCTAGGAAAAAAACAGCATACGATCATCTTAATCCAATATACATTTTCTTTATTGCTAGATTCGATTTGTTAAAACTTAGAGTACAATTTTTACATCTATGTTAAGAGAGATGTTCACCTGTATTTTTCTTTTCTTGTAATGTGATTTTTTCTTATTGTGGTATCAGGGTAATTCCAGTTTTACAGAATAAGCTGGGAAACATACCATCCTTTACTATTTTCTGGAAGAACTTGAGTAGAATTAGTATTATTAATTTCTTAAATGTTTAGCAAAATTCAGTAATGAAGCCACCTGGGTCTGACATTTTCTTTTTGCCAAACTTTTAAATTACAAATGCAATTTCATTAATTGATACAGGGGAGTTCACATTATGCATTTCTTTTAGGTGAGCTTTGGAAGTTTGTCTTTCAATGAACTTACTCATTTCATCTGAGTTGCCAAACTTACTGACAAAAGGTTGTCCAAAACATTTTCTTATCATTCTTTTTATAGCCACAGGATCTGTAGTGATGATGTCCCCTTTCAAATTCCCCATACTGGTAATTTTTGTTTTCTCTTATTCCTGATCTGGAGGGAATTTATCAATTTGATTTATTTTCTCAAAGAACCAACTTTTTATTTCATTGTTTTTCTTTATTGTTTCCCGTTTTCCTATTTAGTGAATTTCTGCTCTGATTTTCATCCTTTCTTCTACTTTCTTTGGATTTAATTTGCTTTTTTCCCCTAGTTTCTTAGAATGGAAACTGAGGTTATTGATTTGAGAACTTTTCCTTTTCCAGTGTAGGTGTTCAGTGTGCTGTTAATCTCCCAATAAGCACCGTTTTAAGACATTCCACAAAGCTTGTTTTGTTCTGTTTGTATGTTCATACATTTTAATTTTCCTTTTGATTTCTCCTTTGATCTGAGAGTTATTTTCTAAGTTTGTCATTTAGTTTCCAAATATTTGGGGATGTTTCAGAGATGTTTAGATATCTGTTTCTAATTGAATTCTATTGTGGTCAAGAACACAAAACTGGGGGCCGCGGGACATGAAGAAAATGGGGAGTGACCACTAATGAGTATGGGGTTTCTTTTCAAGTGTTTAAAATGTTCTAACAGTGACTATGGTGATGGCTGCACAACTCTGTGAACACACTAAAACCCACTGAATTTGTACTTTAAATGGGTTAGTTGGAATTGTATCTCAATAAACCTTTTTTTAAAGCAGTTGTATATTACATAAGCTCAGCAATATTAATGCCCAAAGCAAAGGAATTAGTTTAGCCTCTTTAAACAAATACATTTTCAAAAAAATAAAATATAGTGGAAACAGATTATGTATGTCTATATCATTGAAATAAAATTCAGAACCTGATCAATAATGCTATATCAATAACATTAAAATGAATTAGTCAATAAAACTGAAAGGTGCAGATTTTGGTCAATATTATACATTTCAATAATTTCTTTCAGTTATATTAACCAACTACAAATCTTAGAATTTCCTCTTTTTAAATAAATGTTAATAGAATTCACATCTGTATAAACGTTGACTTGTTTATTGCCTATATTTCCTACACTAATATAAGCTCCTACATAAATATAAGCCTATATTTCCTACATTAATATAAGCTCCATAAGAACAGTGATACCATTCACCCTGGCCCAGAGTTGGCACACAGTGAAGATGGGCTGAATGAATGCCCAGATGACTGTCTCAGAACCAAAAAAGATCTCAGAGAAAACTGATGGTGGGGAGGAAGTTATTCATTCAAAGTCATACATAAAATGTGGCAGAGCTAGGATGACAACTCACTTTCTGAGTGTTCTTTCCATCACATTTCACATTTTCACAGAGTAAAGCATGGTTAAGTGGAAAAGTCAGGATACGAAGTAAAATTACCTAGGTTTCAGTTCCATTTCCAATACAGAGAACTCATTTAAATAATCGTGGGCAAATTATCTTGGAAATTAAATTTCCTCACTTGAAATAAAGGGATAATGACACCTTATTCATAAGACAAGGGTTAGAATGAAATGAAACTATGAAAATAAACAGCCTGGAGGTATAAAGCATTATGAAAAATTATGCATTGCCATTATTCCCTTCTCTTCATTTTGCTTTTTCCCTAAAAAGTAATTAGTAGCCCACTGAAAAAAAATACAATTAGGATAAAATTAAGATTATCATGTTTGAGGGTACCCCAATGTATTTTTGACTGCCTTGGAAATGCTATCCCTTCATTGAATTTAAATCCTAATTGACTTTGTTCTTATGTGAATTACCTATGAAGTCCAAAAATAGAAGGTTATTATTGGCCTTTATTTTTGTCCATATGTTAAGTTCATGATCTTCTATAAAATTGGTTTATTAGAACACTATTTTATGAAATAATAATAACAATCAGGAGAAATGAAGCTTGACCATTGCAAATATTTTGTAACTATAGTTAGACACACAATGAGAAAATTTATAGGGGAAGTAAATAAGGAAACATCTACATTCCATCCATATTCTATATGGACCTGACAGCTTTTAATTTTCCCAAAATCAGTTTGAGTTAACATCCAGCAATTATTTCAGTTTTTGAATAAATAATTTAGGAACAATAATAGGAAACCTCAAGTCCCTACTTCCCTTAAATCACCAGAAATGAAACCAGCAAAAGGTTAACTTCAAAAAGTATTCAGGTATTTTCAACCCTAGGCTGATTCAAACTAATTTTTTTTTGGAAAGAAAAGAAAGAAGAAAGAAAGAAAGAAAGAAAGAAAAGAAAGAAAGAA